>NW_020956211.1:213984-231484 GCF_003031625.1 Empidonax traillii
CAGGGGCAGAGGAGGGGCAGGACTGAGCTCTGCTCTGGGGGGAGCAGGGACAGCCCCCAGGGAATGGCTGGAGCTGTGTCAGGGCAGGCTCAGGGTGGATCTCAGCCAAAGGTTCTTCCCCCAGAGGGTGGTTGGCACTGAACAGGCTCCCCAGGGCAGTGGGCACAGCCCCAAGGCTGCCAGAGCTGCAGGAGGGTTTGGATGATCCTCTGGGGCACAGGGGGGGACTCTTGGGGCTGGGCCTGTGCAGGGCTGAGGGTTGGACTTGATGGTCCTTGTGGTTCCCTTCCAACTCATCAGATTCTGAGAGGAGGGAAGATCCCAGTGCAGTGACGGCCACTGAGATTCTGAGCTGGGGCTGCAACTTGCACACAGGTTACTTTTGTCAGCTCTTCAGAGGAGACATAATAATGAAGAGTCTTAGCCCAGGTGGCACTGGCCTTTACCAGGAGCACCTCTCGCTCTTCAATTCCCTGAGTTTATTAGACATTCTGGACTTCATGCAAAATCCACCTTTCCTTTTGGGATCAGAGAATTCAGATGGCTGGTTATGATAAGTGTGGCTGCTCTGACCTCACAGCTCTTCCTCTTAACCACAAAGATTAACTAACAGTGGGGGATAAGAGTATAGCAGTAATTTATATCAATTTTGTACATTTTAAAAATACAACGATACATTTTCAGAGTTCCACTGGTTTAGGCAGGTCTTTGTTGCCTTTAATTAAAGGATGAAACAAAGAAGATATGCACTCTTATTGCACAAACTGCAATGTTAATGCATGAAAAACATGCTTTCCATTCAGATCTCCTCCAGGCCCACAAGCGTTCATCACCTACCCAGCGGGAACTTAAGCAGCAGTTTCCAAGATCATTATTGTAGAATTCCAGAATGGTTTGGGTTGGAAGAGGCCTTTAAGACCATCTCCTTCCAGTTCTCTGTCAGGGGCAGGGACACCTTCCATCAGCCCAGGTTGCTCCAAGCCTGGTCCAACCTGGCCTTGGACACTCCCAGGGCTGGGGCAGCCACAGCTTCTCTGCCCAACCTGTGCCAGGGCCTGCCCACCCTCTCAGGGAAGATTTTCCTTCCCAATATCCAGTTTAAATCTTAGATATAACTCCTAAACCATGAACACTGGACATCTGTCATTCAGTAATAGCTTTCAGATGTTAACAGTATAATGCAATGTGGTACACTTATAACATCCAGACAGGATAAATTCAGTTTAATCATGAGAACCTCCTATGTTTGTTTCAACTCTGATACCACTTGTAAGCCAAAAAGTGGTTTTAAACCACACAATTCTTTCAAGAAGGGAGAATAATATTTATCCATCAGCAGTTTCTGCACTACAATTTCTATACTCAAAGACAAAGAATCCTTAAATATAACACTTCCAGGTTCCTCGGTGCTGAAGAGTGTACTTTCCCTCTCGAGGTTTTCAATCCCATATATTCAAGGCAGGAAAGCCCTTTTCTCTCGTTCTCCTTTGTACTGGGCTCTGTTGCTGCTGTCTTATTAAAATCAGGTTAACACGGACTTACTGCTCAGAGGCCACTTGCTCATTACGCAGGTGTCACATGCTTTGCTAAATTTCTCTGCTCCACTTCTGAAAGAACCCAACTCAACAGAGCAGAGCAGAAGCTAAAAGCACAGATTTGCTTTTTATTCTGAGCCACTGCGTCATCAGCTGGTTATTTAAAACTTTGTTCCGAGAGGCTGAGCCCAAGAGGCCGAGACTTTCCACTTAATAGGACTGAACAAACTCCTCAACCTGTTCCTAGGGATATGCTTCTGCATCATCATTAGCAATAATGATTTATATTTATATAATGTCCCATAAGGTTCCCATATCCACTCCATAATGTATAACATACACATGGCAATGAAGGCATCCATGGCATGAGGCACAACGGCAGCAGAGCCACAGGAGCTTATGAAGTATTTATCAGTAAGTGCTGCAAACCATAAAACTTGCAATATGAATGGTAAAATTATATAAAATAAGAGGTATAAAAGTAAGTCATTATAATTTGAGGTTGCTCATATTGCAGTTACCCCTGGCTAGTGTTCTTGGCATTGTTAGTTATGATATATAGGAGCTTACACACACCCCAGACAGAATCAAACACTCACAGCTCACAGACTGCACAGGAGTTTTGCAAGAGAACTAGTTTTGATGAAGGAGTTCTGACTGCTTCCAAGCACCCACAGCTCCAGCCTCTTCTTCAGGCCATAGCAGGCAAAGAAAATAAACCTTTCAAGTGGTTTTTGGTTTGTGACCCACACCCTGACATTTCTCAGACCCCCCCCCTGCTCTCCCCTCTCAAGGGGCACCATGTGCAGCCCAGGGAAGATTTACCCCTGACACCACCTTGCAGGAGTTAAACCTTTGTCACTCTGGGCAAACAGGTGCTTGTGAACAGCTGAAAGAGGAGAAGTGTCCACCTCACCTGTGTTTGCAAAGTTTCTATATCTGGTAAAAAATTTGCATTAGCTATGAATGAAAAAAAAAAAAAAAGGGAAAGCCAAGTCTCTTTAGAAAGGAATTTTTATCACCACTCCTTTTCAAATCACGCCTTTAGAAACCAAATCCCCTGCTTCCATCTCCAAGACATGTCTGTAGGCTCTGCATTCAATTCCTCACCAAATTCCACTACAATTCTCCTGTCAGCTGTGACTTCCTATCTCCTAAATCATCTCCACAGAAACATCCACTTACTCAGTGTGCTGGACCTTACTGCAGTTCCCTTGTCCTTCCCAGATAAAACACAGCAAAACTGCACTATAATTACACAAAGTCTTAATTAAACCAAAGAATTTAAAGCATCTCCAATGTTTTTATTACCAGCCATTCCATCAGGATGACAGACTTGCATGTATTACTGAGCCCCTAATTAGCAATTGCTTTCCTGGTTAATAATTATTAAAATACTATTAGAAAACACGTTTAACATACATATTACCATGAAGTTCTGTGTCTGTGCCTACCAAGTCTGAAGGATGATGAGTCAGCAGTGGCTGGAGAGCAGCTCACCCCTGGTCCTAGCAGGGCACCAGCTGGGTCAGATCCTGCTCTCCCCTCAGCAGCAATCCCAGCTGCCAACCCAAACCCTTGCACAAGGCAGGAGTGGGAATCTCCTCACGTCTCAGAGCTGTTGGAGCCCAGGAGCACGGCATCACCCCAGCCTGCTGGTGGGACAGTGTCCCAGATTGCTCCCAGCCCATTCCAGCTCCCCCCTGCTCCAGGGAGGTCTCTGCACATGTGTGAGCTGTCCCAGTGACACTTTTGGCTGGGCCAAACAACAGCTGCTGCCATCGGTGCCCAGCAGGGTCAGGGGGCACAGCAGGCTCCTGCCAGCCCCTGGAGCAGCAATTCCCTCACGGCCTCAGTGCCCACATTCACAGGACTGGGTGAAAGCCTCAGAGAAGGGAAATTCCTGCAGAGCCTCCCTTATGGTTACAGGGAAATGTAAAACATTTGAAAATGCAAACATGGGAAACCCAACACCTAGCAGAAGAGCTGGGGCAGGGGAGGGAAGCTGGGACCTGGCCTGGCCCACAGTACAGGGTGGGTGGGTGGTGACTCTTCCCTGCACTGTCACAGTCCTGGAAACTCCACTGCAGCGATGGATTTAACCTGGATTTAAACCATGGCAGGAGCAAATATGGCTCCAGTTTCCTCCCAATTACTCAGAGCCTGCAAATCCTAATGTGAAACTTTCCTTTAATGATCACCTCATAATGCATGTACCACCAGAGGAAACCTCTGGTAACCAAATTCTGTTTCATCTGTGGCCAGACCAGATCTTCCCTGAAGTTTTCCATGCCTGAAACAGCTCATTTTTCTTCTTATAAACAATACAGCACCCAGAAACATTCACCTAGAAATGCTCAGAAACACATTTCCAACCTCCCTGGATCCTGTGTTGGAGCACTGATGCTTTCCTCTTCTGCAGGGTTAGTAACAGGGGTTCCTACACAATTTCAGTGCTGCAATTCAAAATTTGCTCCTTGCAGAAGATGTTTAGAAAGAAGGAAAAGCTTGGGGATGGGAGAAGGAAAAATAATTAATTCCTTGCCCCTTCCTGTTTTTCATTCCCCATTAAAATAGTTCACAATAAAATCAAAATTATTGCTTTGGTATTCAAGAAATTTTATATCCAGCCTCCACTAGAGGAGATGCTGCTTTTTCCTATTAATCCAGGACTTTAAAATGACAACAAGTGCATTAAGGAGGTGTCTGTGTGATAAAACCCCCACAGTGATCAGGGATGCATATCTATGTGGCAAACTTGGGATGCTTTAATTTTACTATCAGGAATGGATGGGTGCTGCTTCCCAGCTTGGGACGGGCATTTTAATGTAAAAAGGAGAAAATTCCACGGTGGCCAGGCCCTCCAAACCCAGGATTCCCTGCACACCTCCCAGCCTTGCCCAGCTGTGGGCAGAGTCCCCGTGAGTTTGCTGGAGAGAAGCAAACTCTGCATATCCATCTGGTGTGGGCTGGGATCATTTTTGCTGGAAAGGCCTGTGAGATCCCCACTCCATCCCTATGGAAGCAAGGCTAGCACCCCTCACCTGCTGCAGCAGGACCCTGGACATGCCTTAAGGCAGTGGTAGCTTCAAGCAAAAGCATGACAACCATCACACCTTCCAGTGCCACCAGCCATTCCAGGCTCATGCCCAGTGCTGACTCAGCATGAGTGGCATTTTTGGGACTGGTTCAACTGTTGAAAGTAACGATGAGGAGTGAGGGGGGTTGGAAAGCACGTGATGGGCAGTGAATCCTTTTGCTTAGTCAGTCTGGTGAGAATGACTTTCAAATAACCCAAGAACACAAAAAAAGGCACTAAAAAGGAGATCTATTTGGGTTTATTAGATGGAGAATAAGGGCACTTCTTCAATCAGTGAAATTCTCCATGTGAAATGGAGGTTTATTCACCTTTTTACATTGTCATTTAATAAGCTCTTAAGTGAAGAATTATGAAACCACGGTAATATTGAACCCCATTTTCATATTTCCAGTCATGCAGTTTTTCTGCTTTGCTAACTTTTAGACACTCAGCTCATATTCTACCCACATCTTTAAAGGTCATTGCTCCCATAGGACTTCTGGTGGCTTGGTTTTGGGTTTTTTTTGGTAGATAGAGATGCAGCTACAAAAAGGATCATGGCCACTTAAGTTCCTTCCTACATCACTCTTCCCTCTCCTTAAAAAATAAGAAAGCTGCTGTGTCTCTGTAGGAAAGGTTCTGAAAGGATTCTGGAGGCATACAGAGTCTTCAACAAAAGTTTCAAAGCAGCTTCATCATTTGCAGCGAATACAAGGTTTTGAGTGATATGTAGCAAGAAGCTTGAATAAGCTCAGATCTCAGAATTGAAGGTTTCTCTAAAGAAAAAGCTCTAGAAATGCCTGCATTTAGAGGGGGGAAATGTGTGTGAATCAAGAACAAAGCCCCGCGACGCAGCGAGAGGAATAACCTTTCAGATCCAGCTGGTTCCCCCACCTAGAGAGTTCCAGCCTGCACGTTCCCATTTGATGCAAATGTCTGTCAGAATAGCACTACTGGATAATAGATGAAAGATTAGCTGTGACATTATGAGAAATGAAAGCTTCAAAATGGCTACAAGTTCCATGAAAAAAAAAAAAAAAGAAGAAAAAGGAAAAAAAAAAAAAAAAGAGATACCCTTTCTGAAAGGCAGCAATAGCCACTGTGGTTAATCAGCACCACAGCCCTGCTGGCAGCCACCGGCGTCTGAACGACTTCCCCTGGCCTGTCCCTGTGCAGCATCTTCCTCTCTGCCTCCCCTGCTGATAACAGAAGGACCAAGGAGCAATCCCAGCTGTGCTTCTGAAGGAGCACCTCTCCTACAAGGAAAGGCTGAGAGAGCTGGAGTTGATCAGTCTGGAGAAGAGAAGGCTCCAGCATGACCTTGAGCCCCTTCCAGTCCCTAAAGGGATTCCAAGAGAGCTGGGGAGGGACTTGGGACAAGGGATGGAGGGCCAGGACAAGGGGAAAGGGCTTCAAACTGGAACTGGGAAGAGGGGAGGTTGAGATTTGGTAACAGGAAGTAATTCTTGGCTGTTCAGGTGGGGAGGCCCTGGCACAGGTTGGGCAGAGAAGCTGTGGCTGCCCCAGCCCTGGAAGTGTCCAAGGCTGTTGTTGGAGCAACCTGGGTTAGTGGAAGGTGTCCCTGCCCATGGCAGGGGGCTGGAAGAAGATGGGCTTTAAGGTCCCTTCCAACCCAAAGCATTCTGGGATCCTACGATTCCTTTTTCTCAACTAGAAATGGCGATGGAAATTCAGGTGAAATAGCTGTACATGCAGCACACTTCATTTCACAGAAAAATTACACATTCCAGGCAGGGATTTTGAGAGCAGGCAAGGATTAGATTTTCACACCAGCCTTCACTGACCAGCCCAACCATTGGTCTTTCATTTACCAGAGAAGGCCCAGGCTGCACAGATTTCTGCTGTTCCTTTCACCAGCAAAGGGAAGCTGCAGGTACCTGTAGCAGTGATGGAAATCTACTCTCCATCTTCAGCCACCAGCAGCTGCTTAGCTGGAGGGGGTTTGTGGCAGAGGACCCACCTACCCCAGCCAGGACTCCCAGCAGGAGGCTCAGGACATCTGTGCAAGTGTTTGTCTCGTTCAGCTGGTGTCAACTGGCATCATTCCACGGACACCAGCGGAGTCCTGCTGATTTATATAAACTGGTGATCTCACTCTCTGTAATTACATCCCATTTCCTATCCACAAATACTGTCCTGTGCAGCAAGATCTCAGTCACCCGTGACATTCCCCTTGCATGCTATGAGAGCCCAATCCTAACAGCCCAGGAACACAATCTAATGGATTTGGATGAACTACGCCTTTACATTCACAGCAATACAGCACCTCACATTAAACACAAAGCTCAGCTTAACCACACCGAATTCATAGCCATTGTTTTCATTAAGTGGAGGTCAGGCAATACAGATGCTGCTCAACACCTGCATTTTTCATCGCTCAGTCATTCTGCGTGGCCCTGCACAAGTGACATTTGGGCACTAGTGTTGGAAAAGCTGTGAAATGATACTGAAAACCTGGAAAGCGAGTCCAGAGAGGGCCTGGGATGGTACAGTGATGGGGGACAGGCAGAAATAATTGCCCTTTCTGTCAGGCCTGTGTTGACAAAGCCAGTGCCGTGCCAGGCACTTCCCGAGGAAGACCTTGAGCCTTCCCCACCAGCCTGAGCAAACCAGGAGCTGCTGCAGAGCACCTGCTCTCTCACCTGCAAGCCCCTTCAAGGGCCACTTCTGCACACACCTGAGGACCAGCTGAAACCTCTGGAGCTGCAGCAGCTGAGGACACCCAGCGTGGTGGGACAGGTCCTGCTCACCGAGGGGTTTGTGGCCCCGCTGCAGCCAGCGAGGCTCGCTGGAGTGTGCAGAGAGGCTGGGATCCTGCAGCAGCTGCCCACATGGCACTTAATTCAGGAAGATAGAACCACTCCAGTGTTAAATTAACAACTGTGAGCGGTGCAGGCAGTTGGGCTGATGCTGAAGTTGTTTAGGCTGGATTTCTGGCTGCCTCGTTTTCCCGAGCAGGGCAGCGTTCCAGCGCTCCGAGGTGAAAATGCCTTTGTGCTCCTCAGCAACTCTGAATAAGCACGGTCGCTTTTTAAATTGAAGCCCATATCAGACAATTCCCAGGAAAATGACAATATAGAACAGCTCCAGCTAAACCCCTCAGTGTCCAGAAGTATGAGCTCTCCATATGGTGAAGGGAGGAAATGTGCTTCCATAGCCAATGTCTGCAGGGCACAAATGGGATGAAAAGTTCCCTGTCCCAGGCTACAGAACTACCCACAAATTGCAGGCTCACAATCCATCCAGGGTTTAATTAATACATCCTCAGAAAGCCACAGTACTCTGGCTGTTGTTAGACATGCTGATTTTTCAGTGTGGTTGAAGCTCCATTTATGATTTCTAAAAGCTCCAGTTTTTTTTTCCTCTCTCTCTAGTTAAAAAATGAGCCTCCAGCTACAAATTGGACGATTACAGACAGTATTGTAAAGCAGCAGTAAAAAAGTGTTAATGAGCTGCAGGATATCAGAAACAAAAAAGAAAATATTTCCCCCGCAGGCCAAACAAAATTAATTTTAAAAATTAATGTAAACCACTAATGCAGCAAGTGCCTCCATTAAATTATGGGGCTCTGACATGTACAATGCAATATTTTTGCCATTGAATTTGTTATCTAAAAGGTGTTCATTGTTTATTATGGTGTGAAAAGCTGTTTTGCTCCAGATAGGCTGGTTCATTAAGAAATTGGATCCTTGCCACGGCCCTATTTCTTAGCAATGAAGCGATGCCCTGTAGCAAAAAAATGCAGAGAGCGGCTCTCTGTTTAATATCAGAAATGTAAATCAAAAGACTCCAGTCTGCTTTTTAAATGGCTTTTGGTCTTTACAGAGCTGAAATTCACCCCCAAATATTTCACATTGCTGGCTGGTCAAAACGGCTCCTCCAAATTCCAGCTCTGCTGGATGATTATCATAATAATAATCCCTGTCAATGAGGGGTTTGTAACTGCTCACGCCACTAAAACAACTTTAATTCTGCTGGTTCATTCATCAAACTCTAACAGGTTTGATTTTAAGAAGGGAAAGAAAACCACGTTTTAACTGCCTAAGGAGAAAATAACATTCTGATAAGAACCAAGATATGTACAATTACACAAAAGCTAATGACTTTTAATATTTCAGGGTTGAAAATTTCACATAACTGGATTTTGATGCTCCTGTATGTGCTGAATAAGATCTTTTCCAGCAAAGCCTCTCAGCATTAAAAGTCACCACTAAGAACCAGGGTTGGACCCATGTGAGTGTGGGACCTTGGTGGGGGAACTGGAGGAGGTATGTCCATAGGGATAAGAGGATATGCCCTTAGGGAATAGGACGAGGCAGGGAAACAAGAGCTGCTTTTGTTTCTTAATGTCGGTAGGAAACATCAGAGCTTTTGAGTCTAAATAACAGTGGGAAGAGAGAAAACAAAATCTAACCAAAAGCCCTCTGTTGGCTTATAAAAAATTACTCTATTTAGCAAAATTAGATATTTTGTTGGCCTTCATTTATGAGCCAAAACACCCTGAGGGGGACTACTTACCAACTTTAATTAGTAATAAAAAGCTTACAAGTGCCAGGGGAGCCAGAGCTGGAGTCCATGGGCCAAATCCTGTGCTCAAATTACATCAGTTTAAATCGAGGTTCTTCTTACTTTCAGAGAAGTTGCCCTGTGCTTTCCATGGGACAGCCTTGTGGCCTCAAGTCAGGAGAGAGAGAAGACAGGAGACCTGTGCTGGGACTGATGCCCTGGAAAACTGCCATTTGACCAGGTCTGAAAGATTGTTGTCAGGAAATTTTTACGTGCTTGAGGCAAGAATTACTGAGGATTAATGACTGTGTTTGCAGGGCAAGGGTTTGGAAGCAGAGGGGCTCCAGGGCTGGTTTCTGTGAGAAGCTGCTGGAAGCTTCCCCTGTGTCCCACGGAGCCAAGGCCAGATGGCCCCAGGGAGGCTCCCATGGAGATCCATGGAGGGGCAGAGATCCACATGGAGGAGCCCAGGTTGGAGCAGGGGCTGTGTGAAGGAGCCTGTGGCCCTGTGCTGGAGCAGGGTCCTGGCAGGACCTGTGGATCCCTGGAGAGAGGAGCCCACGTGGAGCAGGTTTGCTGGAAGGAGCTGTGGCCGTGTGGAGGATCCACCCTGGAGCAGTTCCTGGGGGCTGATCCCATGGGAAGGGATCCACCCTGGAGCAGTTCCTGGGGACTGATCCCATGGGAAGGGATCCACCCTGGAACAGTTCCTGGGGACTGATCCCATGGGAAGGGATCCACCCTGGAGCAGTTCCTGGGGACTGACCCCATGGGAAGGGATCCACCCTGGAGCAGTTCCTGGGGACTGATCCCATGGGAAGGGATCCACCCTGGAACAGTTCCTGGGGACTGATCCCATGGGAAGGGATCCACCCTGGAGCAGTTCCTGGGGACTCTCCCGTGGGAGGGACCCCACAGCAGAGCAGGAGCAGAGCGTGAGCAGTCCAACCCCTCTGGAGGGAGGAGCAGCAGAGACAGGATGTGATGAACTGACCACAGCTCTCATTCCCTGTCCCTCTGTGCCACTCGGGCCGAACAGTGAGAGAAAATCTGGAGCCAGCAGGTCCTGCAGGGAGCACACTGTGATTTGCCACCTTGCCCATACTCAGCTTTCATTCCTCTGCCAATGTATCAGCTTGAAAATGAACAGCATCAAAGCAATAAAGCTTGGTGTGCACCCGTGGAAGTCCCTGAGATATCAGCACCTTTATGACAGACAGGTTTATATAGTTAGAGCAGTAGGATATATATTGATATATAAATTTATGTGCATGTGATACTCATGTTAAAAATTTCCAAATGAACTGTCACCCCTTAAAATTAGCAAAGGGACTAATCCTGCTGCCACACATTTGACTGACTGTAGTTTACCTCTGTTGGCTTTTAGCTGCTAAACTCTCAAGTGAGGAGATAATTCAGCTCAGCTTTCTTCTATTGATCTGAGAAACTGAGTTTATACAAACCTTTCATGGTGAAATCAAAAATCACATGAAAAAACAGGCAGAGCTGGGGGACAGAGCCTGGACATGAGACCAGCCAGAGCATGACTTATCATAAACCTTTCATCAGACCTTCCTGTGAAATCTAATTTCAACTCTCCCAAAAGAAATTTCACCAGTGCCAGACACAGCCTGACCTGATGGCAGCCCTAGTGAGGCCACAGACGAGGCTCTTGGTGAGGGGTGTCACGCT
The DNA here is from genome assembly GCF_003031625.1 of Empidonax traillii. NCBI lineage: Eukaryota > Metazoa > Chordata > Aves > Passeriformes > Tyrannidae > Empidonax > Empidonax traillii. The sequence continues at coordinate 224,818 of NW_020956211.1, forward strand.
CAGAAGAAGCCCAGACCTGCTCCCACTGTGGTGGCAGAGGGGATCCCCCACCCCATCCACATATTCCAGAGCTACTGAGCAGCCCTGCAGGTGTTGGACTTTCAATAGTTGCCCACAGAGGAGAGGCACTTCTTGTCCCCCACAACACCAACTTTTTTTGTTTTCTACTGGAGAGATGTCGGTCAGATGTGGAGAGACCCTGGCACATGACCATGAATACAACAAGGGCCCAAGTATCTTCATTTCAGTGTGGTGCCTCTGCACATCACCTGCTTTGGCAGCTCAGCAGTGGTCAGTGAAAAAATGCGGGGTTTGACCCAGAGAAGGGTCAGGAAGACACAAAGAAGAGAGCAAGCAGAATCATTTCCAGCTTTCTCCATAAGGCAAAGGTCTATATCAGAAGAAGGTAAGTTCTGGACCAACTGTGCATTAATTCATGAAGCAACACTTTGTCCTGCTCTGGCTGCTAAAATGCTTCCATTTTCCAGGCCTAAGAGAGTTGACAAACAAGCTCCTCCCTTACCTGAGCCTGCTTCACATTGTAATTTTATAGTTTGCACATATTAGCCCAAAATTCCCTCCTTTTAATTTACAAGGGACCTGGACAAATGACCTTTAGCAGCAACCACACCAGAAAGGGACTGAGGGACCAGTGTGATGGCTTTGTGCAGACATATTGATCACACACATGAGTGCTGCTGTTCTCTGTGCATCAGGAGGAGTAATTTTAAACAGACAAATAATAAAAATAAATCAGAACCCAACAATACACTTGTTTCCTCTCCATCCATCTGATGAACAAGCACAGGGAAAGCAAGGGGGGCGGGGGGGTTGGTACTTGGTGGTGACGTGAATAGAGTCAAATTTGGTCCCAGTTACACTGGTGTAAAACCAGAGTTTGGGATTACTCTGGATTGACATCCAAGTCCCTGTGTTTTGCCATCTGTAAAGTGCCTCTGTGGATCTGACCTACATCACTGGAATGAGAGGGGTAGCACAAGCATTTGGAAGTGATGCTCCTCTATTAGCGATGAGATTAATTAAGACGCCGCTGGGCGCTTCTCCACAGTCAGACAAGGCTGTTAATGGCCATTGATTTTTTTTTTTTTTTCCAAACAGCATGTACAAGTTTAAATGGTGTAAACTCCCCTAGATTCCCTTTCTCTACCTTCGTCTCCCCTGCTAGGGGTTAACCACGCTGGAGACAGGGAGAAAAACAGTCCCCTCCTTCCTTTGCCTGCGGCACCAAGATCAGGAAATTCACTGCTAATCACTGCAGTTGTGATTTCTGATTTCAACTGGCAGCACAGAGAATTGAACTCCAGTCCCCCGAGTACAGCAGGCTGCGCCAGGCAGGCCTTGAGCTTGTTAAAACTGTGGTGCTGCCATGCGGTTATCAATTTTAAATTAATCTCTCCCTCCATGCACACTTATCCTCCCCCACCATCTCTTAAAGTGGCTGCTAAAAATATAAACTCCAGGATACCTCGCTCTAAGACTTAACTAAGTAAAAATCGGGATACTATTAATTATAGGTTTCCTTCAGCCTCGGCACCTGGAAAAACGGATTTCTGCGCCGTCTCAGGGATTTGCCTAATCCACTTCCTGCCGTAAAGCCAACCACAGCCAGGGCTGTCTTAGCATCCCACCAGGAAAATCCTCCCTCCTACGGTGAGAGCCTCTCCAGGACTGTCCTGTCTTGGGGCTGGAATGGAAGCTCTATGGGCTCAGTGTGAGCTCTTCTCTCAACCACATCTGCCCTGCTGAGAGAGGCCAGAGGTTCAGACACTGGTTACTTGACTTCCTCCATCCCACTGCAGCAAACCTGGGCTGCCAAGAGGGTGCTGTGCTGCACCCCAGGGACAACCCCTCACTTCAACCACCACTGCCCTGACTGGGGTTGTAAAAATTACCCCCAAATCCAACTTAATGGCTTGGCTCCCTCATCACACTGGAGCCTGAGTGTCTGCCTCCGTCCAAGAGCAGCCTGGCTAATACGGGCCAGGTTTTGTAAAACCTTTGTAGTTGCCCGTGTGCACCTGAAATAACAAATACCTGCAGGCTGGCACGGTGCACGTGGCAGCCCTGGGCCTTCCAGGGCTTTATCTCCTGCAGCTGCAATCGCTACACAAGTCAAATTGCAGAGGCACCGAAAGGGAGGTCACCTGGCTCAGGAAAGCAATCAGCTGGCATCTGAGCAGGGGCCACGCCACCACCTCAGTGTCAAATGTGAAAATCTGTGGAGGTGAGTTTATAAACGACTGCAGGCGTCAGCATCCAGTTTGGAATCTATAAACATCTGAAATCTGTTAGTACTTTATTTGTAATGATACTGCCAACAGACTGGCCCCCCCAGAGGTCACAGCACACACTCAGCATTAAATTGCAGTACAACAAATCCTCAGCTATCCATAACCTACAAAATGATAGGGGCAGGCTGGAAGGGGAGACTGGGATAAAACAGAAAAAGAAAAAAAGTCTAGACACACTTTCCTAAAACTCACTGGGGAGTCATTTTAAAATCACTTTATGAGGAAATAATTGAGGTTCTATATACAAAACTCCCTTTAAAAAAAGAGTAACACGTCTGACAACCTTAGAAAGTCACAAGGTTGTTATAGAGAAGAATGGGCCTCTGTTTGGAAATTTAAATACTATGTGGCTCTCATTCATAAACATTTAAGAATTTATAAAACTGGTGGGAATAAAAGTGCAAAAAACGGCAAAACAAGCCAGAGCCAACTAAAAAAACCAATGCAAACCAACTGCCAAGTGAATGAAAACCATCTCTGCAGTTCAACCCATTTTCCTCACTCTCCAGTGCTCCAGCCCTGAGCACTGCCCTTCAATCCACCACAGAATAAACCCACTATTGTGCATATCACACAGCATAAAACCACTGCTGTACACATCACACTGCACAGCAGGCACAGTTCATATCAGAACTGCCAGATTTACCATCAGCCCCCTAAAAATGGCAGCTCTTTGAAAGAGATGGGCAGAGACCACGTTTTACATGACATCCTCCTCACTGCTGTGGAAGCTCAGGGCACACGGTGTAGCTGTGACCTTCCAGGTCAGCCCTCCCAGTTCCACCCATCATCCCCCAGCAAACACAGGGACAGTCCCAGAGGAACCCAGACAGGCTGTGCCTGTGCCTGGGGGTGGGAGATGGAGGAGTGCAATGGGACAGACCTTCAGTGGGAGCTACAAATGCTGTGTAAAAACAGGAAAGGCTTATTTTTCCCCTCATATCCATGGCTCCAGTTGCTGCCTCATGACTACAGGAAGCTCCTTCACGGCTACAAGAATCCACCAAAGCAGAGGTAGATAGGGAGGATACAGCCTGTCACTGTTTGTGTGTGGCTGGATGTGCAATGGCCAGGGAGGACCTGGGGACCACTGACCATCATTCAGTCTCCACACATCCTGGCACCAGGAGGTTACCAACACTAACTGTTTCAAGGGGAACACAATATAGCTAGAAAAAAAAAAAAAACCTGTGGAAAAAGCCTTGTTATTCTTCTTACACCTCTCTGTTATTCTTCCTGTCAGAGCTCCTTCTCCATGTCAGTTGAGGAGAGAGGTTCAAGCAGAGGAACCACACAGACAACTCTACGCTGAAACTTCACTAAGTTCCTCCTGATTGCAGATAACTCAAAAATATCCCTCAAAGTGTAAACCCAGGGAGGGACCTTGGGACATTCTGGCTGTGGCTGAACTGTCTGGTCAGTATGCCCATGGGACTGGTACAAACCTATGGCTCACTCCTCACCCCAGCTTCGGGAGAGTTTGGATTCTCACCTGAACTTCATGGCTCGGGCCCATTTCTAATTGTGGCTAAATATATCACCCCCTGCTGTAGTGCCTGACTCCCTTCTGGCCGATCTCAGCTGCCTTTTTGACCTGTACACCCCACTGAAGCACCAAGATCAAGAAAGTTATGCCTACTGAGTGTGAGGATTAGTGAAAAAAACCCACACAGAATGTCAATGAGGTAGGGGCATCACACACTTCTCCCATTAAAATTCAGTAGGTTTTCTAGTCCTTCTGGCCTTGGTGCATTTGCATAGTATAGGGTCAGAGAGACATCCTGATTCCACTATAGCTGCTCTGTTTAAAGGGTCATAATGGTGACATATGAAAATAACCCAACTTTAATTGATACCCGGGCTGCTGGCTGTTGAATTTGAAACTCCCCCTGGCCCCATCTCTTGTATATCTAATGTACAATACACTCAACAGCAGATGCCAAGAAGACATCTTGCTCTCTCAGTTGCATTAGCAGAGCTTTAAAATAATTGTTGAATTGTCCACAAGATGTCCACCCTACTTTTCAAGCTCCTGAATCTCTCAGTAATGACCACTGCAACAGTAAATGTTCCCAGAGCTGGCAAGCTATTTAATTGTGAATCCCAGTTGTAGCATCTCAGGAGAAAATTGCAGGGAAAAAAAAAAGATGGTTTTTAGTTCCAGGTTCTTGTTATTTTAATACTTTACCAGAGATCCAGTTATGAATCAAACTTCATCAAGAGTAGCAGAGATGTAGGTGTGTTTATTAAGTTCTTTTCTGCTCTCCTTGCTGCTATCAATTCCCAAATCACACAGACAAATGGCAATTACAAACGACATCTAACTGCTATCTTGGGCTCAGTCAGCCACAAGGAAGTCAACACAAACCATGTTTCCTCATCACACCATTGCTGGGCTCAGGACCACAGATTATGGGGCACTGAAGGATTCTTGGCAGAAAACACAGACCAGAGTGGTTTGCTTGTTTTTTAGGCATCGTATCCTATCCTCCAGGACAAGGAAGCTGATGGCTAATTCTACAGAGTGAAGAACACCTGAAGAGCTACAGCACAGCAATTGTAAGTGCATTATTGCTCAACTGCGACTTCTTAACCATCAGTTCTGTGGCACTTCCCATGATTCAGTTCAGGCTCAGTTCTGGGATAGATAAAAAACAAAACACTGTTTACCCCTGAGCCACTCAGCTGAGAAAATCAAGAAATTTTGATGAAAACCTATCCCATATACTGTGAGACCACATCACTCCTGCATTTGCTGGTGATACACAAATGAGGGACCACTGCTCTTCTTTGAATTGAAAAGCAAGACTAAAAGCTGCATTATTTAGTCTCCTAACAATACTAAACCATTTAATGGTTCCAACAATATCTTCTACTTTCTGGGAAAAAGTGCTTTAAAAAAAAAAAAAAAATCCCGTGTTTTATTGGGATCTGTTGCGAACGGAGGACAATCAGCAGTATCAGTGCCAAGAATAAGGGGGTGAAATTGCAGCCCTGTAAAGCTGAAGTTGTAACAAAGGTATTCAAATACCAAGGGGCCACACTTGCAGGAAAATGCCCCAAGCCCTGCTGTGGTTGCAGCAGCTCCTGCTGTGTTGGTGTCCCCCCCCTACAATTTTGCCGTGGCCAATATTTCATTCAAATTCTCATTCCTGTTCGTCGCTTCCCCATTAATGGCCTTGATAGGAAAAACAACAGGAAAAATCCAGGCTAGATGGGTTCAAAAGTTGCTGTTCTACCCAACAAAGGCCAAGTCTGGACAGACACCAGGTCAACAACCCACCTTGCTCACAACTACGTCCCCAGCCGTAAAACGTTCCAAAGGTTTTCAAACTTTCCCTCTGTTTCTTGCTCCCCCCAGAAAATCCCTTTAAAGGATCAACTGAATAAACACCCCACGAGTGCCTCAGAAGGGACCTCTCAGCGAGCCCATCAGGGGTGTGTTTGGCTGCAGACCCAGAGCACATGGGGGTGGGTTATTCGTGGGACTGCAGCGATGTGCTCCTAATGGGTACAAGGATGTGCTGACATCGGAAGTAGGGCTGACAGGCCTGCAGTTAACTGTCACTCCCATCACAGACTTAATAGCTTTGCCAGGCACCCTCTAAGCAAATGAAGAGAAGAAAGCTCTTGCTGTGTGACAGCACTGGAAAAGAATGCATGTGAATGTCATTCTGGTATTGAAAGTGTCAGGTGCCAGCTGAAGAGCCCTGATCAGATAGACAAGCATCGTGCTGGATGCTTTCAGGTTATTTGAAGCCTGTCATTTCTATTAGCAAGCTAACCACAAGTGGAATCCTTCATTAGTTTGTTTTGCTTAGTACAGAAGCACCGGGGGATGGAGGCCTGGGCCCTTTTGGCTTTCTCCTTATTAACAGCTCATGATGGCTGGCGAGCAGAGGGGACGCACGGGCTCCTTCCCCTCCATGCCTGCTCATTAGTGCCTGGCAGCAAAGAGCAGAGATGAGTGGACATTGGCACGGGTTGGCTTTCTAGTTCTTGGAGAAGGCCAAGAATAATCTCAGTAGATTTAATTAAAACCGCAGCAAACAGATGGGGAAGATGGAAAGCAAATGCAACTGGAGACCGCTCATCTGCCTGGGTCTCTGCGCTTTAATGAAGCCTTTGCTGCCCGGATGTCGTCCCCTGCTGCTCCCACCTCCAGTGACACACAGGGCAAAGCCAGCAGGGCCAACAGCGCCGTAAGATCTGCTGAGAGCATTTCTCCAGCAGAGCAAAAATGACTGGAGTGGAGAACGAGCTTTGGAAAGGAGCCTGGTGTCCCTGGAGCTCCGTGTCTGGGGTCTCCCACCACGCTGCACTCACAGCTCGTGGCAGCTACGCTGGGGAGGAGT
>NW_020956211.1:233984-249048 GCF_003031625.1 Empidonax traillii
TCCTTCTCGTTCTCACTTGTCTGCTCATGCCACACTCTCATGTGATTCCTGAGGTCATTTATTAACTGTCGAAGTCTCACAGAATGGCTTGGGTTGGAAAGAACCTTACAGATCATCTCCTTCCACCCCCTGCCTTGGGCAGGGACACCTTCCACTAGCCCAGGTTGCTCCAACCTGGCCTTGGACACTTCCAGGGATGGGGCAGCCACAGCTTCTCTGGGCAGCCTGTGCCAGGGCTTGCCCACCTGAACAGGGAAAGATTTCTTTCTAAGCTGCTTTTATGACAGCTCAATAAAAGTTCAGAAACTTGACATCACAGAAACAGGTGAGAAGTGTAACACTCCCCTAAATGAGGAACAGGAGCTGCCAGTTAGGGGTACGTGCCCTGTGTTGTGCATCATCCACACACATCCATATGCTTTGTGTGCACAGTTTTTTGCAGATTCAGCACTTCAGAAGCTTTACAAAACCTACAAGTATTAACTCAAAAAGCTTCTTAAGTATTTGCATCACCTTAGCATGGAATACAGACAGCAGGACCCACATTCTCAAAGTCTGTCTGACACGGCCTAACTGGTCTGAGGTCTTGGTGGTGGGCACACACTCGGCATCACCCACTCAGGCTCATCCTGCCACAGTGATTTCCAATGCAGTGATTGCTGGTGTGTGCCAGGGCAAGACAAAAGTCCACTTTATCATGTACCACATGATTAATAGCCAACACTTTGTCCACATCATCTTTGAACCCAACCCCATCGTTTTTTTTTAATAGATGCACTAAAAATAAATGCAAAAACTCAAGGAAGGCTTTACATAGAACTTTAATGGATAGTTCAGTTTGGACTGGCAAAGGCAATTGCTAATCTGTCCTAAAGTCATTAATATACCACAGGTACAGAATAATCCTGTGATTCAGGATAACACCAGATCACCCCAGTCATGGATCAGGGCTCAGCAGTGCTACACTGTGAGCACTCAGAACCAATTCAGGAGGTGCAGAGGCTTCCTGCAAATGCTGCCCTCTTTAGAAGAAAGAAAAATGACGTTCATTAGCTCAGACAGACACTTCAGTTGGGTCATAAAAGCATTTCTACGGATCTGAGAGAAAACCAGCAAATTTGTTGTTCATGGTTAGCAAGCTGAAGCTGGAAAGTAAGAACAGCAGTGCAGTGAAAAAAGGGAGCCAACAAGAAATTTGGAGACTTTTTACAAGGGTGTGGAGTGATAGAACAAGGGGAATGGCTTCCCACTGCCAGAGGGCAGGTTTAGATGGGATATTGGGAAGGAATTCTTCCCTGTGAGGGTGGGCAGGCCCTGGCACAGGGTGCCCAGAGAAGCTGTGGCTGCCCCTTCCCTGGAAGTGTCCAAGGCCAGGCTGGAGCAACCTGGGCTGGTGGAAGGTGTCCCTGCCCATGGCAGGGGGTTGGAACAAGATGGGCTTTAAGGTCCTTTCCAACCCAAACCATTCTGTGATTCTATAAGTCCTTTATCTGGTAAAAAAGCAAGAAGGTAACAGAGTGTTCATGGTGTTCAAAAGCTCTTTCTTTGCCTCTCTCCTTGAAAGACATCATATTTGCTTTCCAAATCCTGGTGTGTACCTGTCAAGCCATGTAATTTAGACATGATCCAAAGCAAAATATCCATATTTAAACCCAAACTCTCTTCCTGCCTAGGAAATAGGTTCATTTGGAAATAACACACAGACAAGAGATAACTCATTCCTCCTTCTGGGACTCCAAGTGAACTCAAGCACAAACCTGAATAACTTACAGAGCAAAGATCTTCCAACAGGTTGAGCAATGGTACCTTCAAACTGAACTTCATCACGCTGTGCTGCAAAAGAAACCAATTCCCCTATTTTAAGAAGCAAGAAAGAACATGGAATTCCATCAGGCTTCGGAGCACAAGCGGGCAGCTGAGTGCATGACATGCCTCCAGCAGACCTGTGTCCCACCACCACTGGCAGAACGACAGAGAAGGACACCCTGCAAGGCTGAGTCTCTTCCAGTGTTTATTTTTTCCCTAATTGTACTGGTGTGATACAATGGAGCAGGGAGGAAAACAAACCAGCAGCCAGTGCATGTGGCTATCAGCTTAAAAATAGTTCAGCTGGGCTGAGGTTTTAGCCTTTATCTCCCTGGCTGACCTTGCTAATACAGTATGTAGATCTCTTGCCAGCTAATCGGTGGACTGTAAAGCATGGTTTCAAGCTGTGGGCAATGATCTGTAACAGGAATGAATGAGTGGGTTTTAGCAGCCAGGATCTGCAGCCTACTATCTGTATCTGACAGCTGTCACCTCCCGACAGAGGCCAAGGCCCAGCCCTGCATTTAAAAGCAGCATGGCTGATCAGATTACTGGGACAGTGTGTCAGGACTGACTGCACTGAACTACTCAGAAAGTAAATCTATAAATAGCAGTTCTGCTTGTCTCCATGAGCCACTGAAGGATAACCAATATTGAGCAGCAAATGCAATATTTAGTCTCTGAAACCAGTGGAACAGAGTGATGAAAGTGGAAGATGGAACAGTGATGAAAGGGATGGGCACGGGAAGCTCTGTGGGCAGGTGGGTCACTGTCCTGGCAACAGCAACGGCTGTGATTGCAAAAGGAAGTAAGACATTGAGTTCTTGGTCTTCAAGATGGTGAAAGCACCATAGCACAAAAACACCTGAGACCAAAGCCACCTTTGTGCAGAAGGCAGGTGGAAAGCCAGAGGTTCCCTGGGGAATCCCAGCATTCAAACAGGTAGTGTAATAAAAAGAAGCCTCTCCATTATGCTGTTATACTGTTATATTTTTAACCAAGCTTGCAGCCAGAATGGCTGAGCTCTGAAAGCACCTGAAGGGCAGGGATGTTGGAGCTGTGGCTTCCAGGGGCCATGGTGATGGCAAAGCTCTGGGGAGCTGTGAAAGACTTGACAGCACTCTGCAGGATGGATCAACTCTCTGAGAAGCCATTCAGCACTCTTAGAAGTTCCTGCTGATAATAACAGAACTGTAAATTGTAAACAGCTTTGGAAACACAGCCCAGAGGTGAGTGGAAAGGAATGGAAAGTGGGATCATGACCCATAGGAAACCAGAATGGGAGAATAATGTGAAGGTCCCACACTATTGCTGAACTGTCAGGTAATACCAGAGGCCACTGCAGGCAAAACAGAGGTCCAGGAAGATCTCAGGCAACATGAGGAGTCCCAGGTCCCTTTTACAGTAGAAACCAGGAGATGATTGTGGCTTTTTTGCTGCAATTCTCAACTGGGAAGGGGTATCTGCTGCTCTGTTGGCCTACTCATGCTCCTGGTGATGAGATGCAACTTTTCGTCCACAGACAATGAGGAAGGAGAAACAGGACTATGGCTGATCTTATGCTTAACCTGCTCAGTGCCAGCTGGAGTCTTGCTCTGGCCCCCAACACCTGGCTCAGGCAGTTCCCTTTTCCACAACTGACTCCACAGGCTGAGGGTTGTTCGAGCTGTTTGTTGTGTTCCCCCTCCAGGAAAAGACAAGCTGCCATCACACAACAGCAACCACAATGAAAGCACAAAGCATGGACTCAGCTACACAGATCAACTTTTTACATGGTAAATAAAGGGTGACTAATTCAACAGAAAGAACTGGACACAAAGAATATATTTTTACATTGCTAAGAAAAGAGAAAGAGCCCACTTCAGGTAACTCAAGGTACATAATTGTGGCTGTCTACCTAAAAAGTAGCTCAGATGAGTGAGACAAATCAGTGACATGAAGGCTAACCAGCTCAAATCCCTGTCTGGTACAGAGACACCAGCAGTACTCACCCATTCCTCCACATAACTTCTGAAGCTCAAGGACTTCTGATCCAGGAGTGGGGCTTCTGTCTTTTGGAGCTGGGCATGGATCTTTTCCCCATGAGTTTGAAAACAGGATGGAGATGATATTTATTCCCTGAACTGAAGAACAAATCAACATCTTTCCAGCTCATAGGTTTCAAAATAGCGATTTACTGGTACCCAAGTGTCATGCTCACCCTTGGCCACACTGATGAATGTCACTGATAGCTGAATTCTTCTATCAGTGTGTTTTTCTCAGCTAATTTAGCACTCATGGTCCTTGGTGACAGCCCTGGCAGCTGGCTCCCTCCTCATTCAGCAAACCCTCAGTGTCCTCACACTGTTCCCAGGATGCATCGAGCCCAACCTGGGGGATCTGTGCCAGGGGTGAGTAGCCAGTTCAGCACCTGAGAGCCCCACCAGTGCTTGGTGTCTCTGCCAGGCCTGTCCTGAGCCCCCAGCACGGCCGTGGCTGTGCAGTGTGTGCCCCTGACTGCTGGGAACTGGGCTGGCACCCGGAATGACCCGGAGCTGTGTCAGGGCAGCGTCAGGTGGCATCTCAGGAAAAGGTTCTTCCCCCAGAGGGTGGTTGGGCACTGAACAGGGCTGAGGGTTGGACTCCATGACCCTCGTGGGTCCCTCCCAGCTCAGCAGGTTCTGTGATGCTGTGACTCCACACAGGTCACTGACTGGCGTCAGATGGCAACGGCTCCTCACACAGCTCAAACCAGTGACCTACATTGTCAATCCCCAGAGCCAGCTGAGACCCTACAGTTTCTCATTAGCAACAGATTCTTATTTATTTCAGATAGTCAGAGGCTTCTGCCAGTACACAGCACACTCCTAATTAAAAGCTGACTTCTTTCATAACCTACAAAGTCCTATTTCCACCTCTGCCCCAAGGTGCAGGGAAATGTGAGCTTTGCCGTGTCCTCCATTTAGAGGCAGGCTCCACAGGCAGAGCAGGGATGCATTTTGCTTTTTTTTTTTAAAGACAGCATAAAGCAACAAAGTTTGAAGGGCATTCAACATTTATGCTGTGTGCCCACTTAATATCACGAGGGACTTTCCACGGGAGCAAAGGTTTTCTCAATAAAGGGTCTCATTGGCCGGCTGGATCAAATCATGTATACACCGATATTTTGCTTCTGGCAATACCTTAAACCCCCAGTTAGGCGAGTGTAGAGATTGCAGTGGCCTTGAAACTGTAGCATGGTTTATACATGGTGTACACATCTTGGAGGATTTGGAGAAATCTACAAGGGATCTAATGCTTTTCCACCTATTGACATTTACAAAGCAGTTTAAATCATGCATGAGAGGCCTCAGGCACATGTAGTTCACAAAACATAACTCTGTGCTCCCAGGGAATTTGAGCTGACCAAGGCTCTTTATTAGAACCGACAGTGAAAGACAGCTCCGAACCCGGAGTGCCATGCAAAGATGACAGCCTTAATGCCACTGGATGTATTATGCAGATTAACCAACTCAAGCCTTGCTTGTTAAATAAGTTCCGTGCTTTCCTCACTCCCACTGCCCCTCTTAGGAAATATCCTCCCTGGCTTTATCAAGGGAGCTGTTTCCTAAATTCCTTGATCAATCACCTGCTTTCCAGGACTTCAGACATGCCGAGTTAGCTCTGAAGATAAGACAGCGATGCTTAAAGAGTGGAAAACAGTTAAACCTTTGCACCTCTCAGCACAGCAGTGCCATGCACATAGCAGATTAATACCTTAAAAACTTAACAGCTATTTTGCTGACGAAAGAATAGGAGGGATTTTAAGGAATCCATCATCCCTGACAACTCACCTTGAAGCTGTGAATTCCCAGTGCAATGTAGGTTTTTTTTGAATGTGTGCTTTTGCTCTCTACATTCAAATGAAGATCCAAGTTTGGATCAGTTTTTAATTAAATTCCAAAACTCTCTAATACAGATTACCTGAGAATCAGCCTTCAGCAGGAGAAGGAGATTTTCTGTCATTTGATTGTATCTTAAAGCTTGTAAATGGTGCTTTAAAACATACAAGCACACAAGAGCATTGTGTGTTCTTCATGTGGAAGTATCACATCTGAAGCTGAAGTTGGTGGCTCATACACACACCAGGGAGATTCCAGTGATTTTGTTTTAAGGTATGAATTTAAACCTCTAGCAAATACAATGACAGTCTCCTGGCACTGCATGTTCCCGTGTCCAATCATGTAAAGATTGTAGTAACATAGATATATAAAATAAAAATACTTTAAAAAATCCATTTAAAATAAATACAAGTTCATGCACAAAATGCATGCAACCATGTACACCCAGATGTAAGTTTTTATATATTACACATAGGCATACTTTTATTCTTAAATTAATTGATGGAAATTAAAGGGTTTTTTTAAAAAAATGAGCTTTGCAGTGACATCTCTGAATTATGACTGGTGGCTTGCCTTAGCAGCAAGCCAGGTCATGTTAGGCTTGACCTAATAAAAATAAGTGGCTTAATATCACACTTTCAGGGCTGCACAGAAGTGCTACTGGCAAACTGAAATTACTGATTTCTTTTTTTTTCTGGAGCAAACAGGAAGCAGAAACAGATGTAGACTAACTACTCTGCTTAAGGGAAGCCAAGGGAAGGCAATGATTTTCACAACACCAGTTTGCTTTTCCTTTAAATTCCCAACTCAGAAGAGCAGTGAAAAACCCCTTCCAAAGTGCAGAGGATGAGCATAAGCACAAACAAGCTCAAAGGGGCCCATTTCCATCCTGCTTTTGTTACTGGTTGTAAAACACACAGCAAGGGGGAAAGGCTGACACCAGTGGAGACATCAGAGGCATTTAGCACTCACATGTAGGATGGGGGAGTGACTCCACCCCCTCAGAAATGACACTGAGACACAATGAACGTTTCACGAGATTTTAGTGCCTGATTCGCCGTCAGTAAAAAAGGTTTTAATTGACTTCAGTGCTACTGGATCAGGGCCCCGAATAGAACAGACACCTGCATGTTGTAGAGAGAAGTTAAACCTGTTCAGCTTCTTTGTTCCCAAAATACCTTTGCCATGGATACTGCAGCTCCCTCAGTGGAGAGAGGGTGCTCCAGGTCAGCAGGGCCCTCGGGGAAGGGCTGCAGCCACAGCTCATCACAGCTCTCCCAGCACAGCATCATCTGGGCAGCAACAGCAGCCCCTGAGCAGTTTTACTCATTTCTGTGCTCACACACTGCACTGCCTCAAGTTTATTCTTCTTCAGTCATTGTGTGTGCTAAACCCAAGGTAAACTTCCAATTGACTCAGGTTTTCATCAGCTAAAAAGAATTGCTTCAGAAATACCGCTATCAGTTCACATCAGAGAAGAAGCAGCAAAATTAATATTTAAGAGCACCTAAACATTTATTTTATCCATACAGTGGTAACTGTGATACAGGCTGATGCACCAGGTAAATGTAAACGCCCTCACAGTCAATCACATTCCTGGGAGAACAGCAGCAAAAGCAGTGAAAGGCTGGGCTAACTCATCAGCTACTGACTAAACTTCTGCAAATGCCCTATGAGCTTTAAACACTGGAATTCATTACACATGTGAAAATCCTGATGCTGAACCATTTAAATAGACCTGAGAACCTACAGGGAATAAACACTGGGAGAGCAAAAAACCTCACACAATCAAACAGTCACCTCAAACTGCACGGGGGAGGCTGTAAGCTGATCACTGGGAGATTGGGGATGGGTTTGCATATTATACCAACTCACTCCTTGACTGAGACTCAAAAGAAATTACTAATACCAAAACGGTTTTTCTGAAAACTAGGCAGAGATTATTTAGCAGAAGTAGCAAGGAAAAACTATCTTGTATGAGTAAAGCTGACATGTAAGCAGCTTGCTTGATCAAATTGTAGTTAAACTCGGTGCAAATGTAGTCGCAATATGAAATAAGCCAGGATTGTTTACCTTCAATAGTCTATAAATATCCTTCTAAGGGCAGAACAGCTGCTTTACTGAGGAGTGCACAGATGCACTACAACTCCTCATCTATAATTACGAGAATAAACTATATTTCACATTTCTTTCAGTTCCAGGTCTTTGATGCTACCTCTGATAGAGCGGTAATGAGACGGACTTCCCGAAGAGACCAGCATGGCTTGTGTCTGGCAACTTCAGGGCATTCAGCTTGGCCAGGAGGCACAGAGCAGGTTCAGCTGCTCAGGAGGAAAGACCACCATCCCTCTCCAAGGTGGAGATCTCCTGAGGGATAGCTGTGACCCAAATGAAGCTGGGAACACATCCCTGCACGGATTCTCCACATTGAGGCAGTTATGGCAAAGGAGCTGTAAAAGCCATCCTCACACAGGCAATCCAACCCCATGGGTGTTTGGAGTCATCTGGGGGGCTCAGCCCTCCCTCAGGGAAGGGAGGGAAGCAGAGATGCTGCTGGAGGGCTGTGCATCCTACTGAGTGTCACCACCACGTGATGGACCTGGTACCGCTTGGTCTGGGCAAGCACTGTGGAAAAGACTGGTCAGGATTGGACTCAACGATCCTTGTGGGTCCCTTCCAACTCAGGATATTCCAGGACTGAATATTCCATGTATGAAAAACAAGCATGGCTCTATCACACCCGTGCACGTGGGGGAGGATGAGCCAGGCCAGGAACTCAGACTGCATCAAACAGGCTGCAAATACGCCAGGGTAACGTGAGGCTGCTGCTGCACAAATGGCTTCCTCACTCTGCTTTGATCCAGCAGCTCAGTTAAAACATTTCTATCTGTCCTGTGACTGGTTCATTGTCATCTCTGGCCAGTCCCCAGTCTGCCACTAATTGGGCACCGCTGTTGTAAGGCTTGGGAGCGAGGCCAGCACCAGAACGGGCAAGGAAAATAATCCCCTGCTCATTCCCCAGAATGGCTGGTTGTCCTTGGGAGCAGTGCTAATGCATGCACGTGGGAAGGCTACGGAACTGTGCTGCTCCCTCTGCTCTCTGGGAACCAAGCTCGCTCTCAGGGGATACCGATCTCAACACGCTATTTAAAAATGCATTAAATACATTTTTTTTCCTCTATATATTTGATAGATATAATTATGGCAGTCCCTAGAACAACGTGCCTGTTTGTAGACTGCCTTCAAAATCATCTAATTTGTATTGCCAGATGGTATGAATGATTGCTACAGATAAACTTTGGATACGTTCCATTATTAATTGACAGAAGCATGGTCACAGCAGAACGCTCATCCCACACGGCCTAGCTGACAATTAATGGTTAAAAGATGAAACTATTGAGGAAAAAATGAGTCCCCTGAGTCCCAAGTCCCATTTTATAGCCTTGAGAACTAAATTCAAATAACCAAAATGCATTATGCTCTCAGATCTCTACACCAACCTCCCTGCACTTGTGCAGTTCCCTGCAAACAGTTCCTTGCAAGTGATGGGATGTAGGCATGGTGTGCTATCCAATGGGATGGGATGGGATGGGATGGGATGGGATGGGATGGGATGGGATGGGATGGGATGGGATGGGATGGGATGGGATGGGATGGGATGGGATGGGATGGGGGGAGTTTGACAGTCTTACTGCAGGTTCAAGATATCAGACAGTTGTAACAAGCAAATGGCTCAACCCAGGCTCACTGCAGATGGCTGGTTTGAAGCTGGTCTTCCACAGAAAACACAGATGTAGCCATTGCAACAACGAGTGTTAAATGCTGGGCCTTGCAGACAGGACACCTGCACTCAAAGTAATGGGGAAGTCACATGGAAATAAGAAAATATCCAATCTATGCATTTTAGAAAGCTGATCTCTAATGGCTGTGTCCTCAATGAACTAAGCAAAAGCTGAGAAAAAGCCAAGTGCTTAACTGATTACAATTTTTCATTTTTTCAAGCTTTTCCACCAGAACACAACATCTGCAGACAGAACCTTCTTTAAAAAAAGAGACAAGCCTTTTTAAAAGCTGTTAAGAAATCCCTAGATTTGGGATAAAAAACATTTACCAGTGACACAGACCTGAAACTCAAATAAATGATGAAGGATGCCCTGAGATGTGAAAAAAGAAAAATAAGTGCTTTTTAGCTTTTTGACTTGCAATGTTTTTTTCCTCTCAGTACCTGCTGAACAGCATGACACATCTTAGAAACAATATTTATACTTGTAGCACAACTTTCATCTGCAAACTCTTGCATGTCATATAGATTTGCACACTCCTTTTCATAAACACACATACTGAACATAAACAGCTGAAAAGGTAAATAAATTACTTCTTCTGAGGTAGGACAAGATGGCAAGCTGGCACAGAACACCTGTGCTGTGTGTGACCTAGAGATGATGTGAACAGTCAACTGCAGAGTCAGTTCTGCAGAGATGAGCAAGGATACAAAAATCCCAAATGAAGTCTGAGTGGTGCACACAGGCTGAGATCCTCTTCTCTGCCCCCCCTGCACACATGGAGTGACTACAATATATGCAATGATCACAAATATCCACAGTTCAAAAGCTGGGCTGCGGATCCAGATCTCCAGTGACACCGATTTGTCTGTGTGAAGGTAAACACACCTGGCAAAAAAATCCCAACCTGTGAAGGACACAGATTTGCTTATTGTTCTATTTGAGTTCAGGTCCAGCCCCATGCTACCCTCTGGTGTGTTCCTGACCTCCTTCCTCAGTCCCAGGCATGGCTGCCTTTCCTCTGGCTGGTATCTGTGGCACAAACACAAAGGTGATACCCACAGTCAGCATCGGATCTGACTGTTCCCGACAACTCCTGTGATACAGCAACCTCAGGGACTCGAGGACACATCTGTGAGTAGATGTAGTAGCTGCCATCTGCACGAACTGCATTATTTAACTGCATTGGCACTGATTAACATTTGCTGTAACCTATGGTAATGGGCTCTGGGGGCTTTCCATGTCTGCTACACAGTGGCAGCTGATGTCTCCTGCTCCATCCTTAAAACAGGATGTTTTAATTTTTAATGGAGCACATGTTCGATTGGCTATACAAACAGGCTAATCTGCAAAGCATGTGCTCAATAACAAGCCAAGCTATGCAGCCAGAATAACAACACTGCTCTGCCATGCACCAGACGTAAAAGGCTCCCTGCTCGGTGCCACCGCCGCTCAGCGCTGATGGTCAAGAGAAATGACTGTGCACGTTCCCCGTTCCAGCAGCAGCCCTCAGGAATTGCCTGTTCCTCAGCTGCACCTCGGGCTGCCAGCCCGCTTCCCATTTGGGCAGCTGAACTGGAGAGCTGACAAAGTTCAGGAGCAGGAACGGGAATCAGGAGGGTGCAGGAGAAGCGCTGGGAGGCAGAGCTCTGGCGTGCGCTGAGAGGGGAGAGCTTGGCTGGGGCTGGCATGGGAGGGGAATCAGCTGGTGGGCATTTAGGCACAGAGTGGAGATGTGGATGCCTCCCTACTGCTGGAAACAACGCATGAATAAAAATTCTACATGACCACTGCTCCTCTCAGATCTGGGTAACCCACAGCCACTGTCCTCAGGGATTGCAGGATTGTCCCCTGCAATCAGGGTGTCACCAGGCCAGGCAGCCCCTCTGATCCTGCTCCTACAGCAGATCAGATGCCTTTTATTCCCACCCTCAAAGAGAGGAGGAGTCCTCCAGGGAGGAAGGCTGGAACACAGAGCTTTAACCTATTCCTGCTGGGTGGAGGGAGGCTGCCACAGCCACGAGGGCTCTTCCCTGAGGGGGCACTTCTGGGGTGGGATACAGGCCCTCACTGCAGCCAGAGAGGGAACAAGGATCACTTCCACAACAGGCACATGTTAAGAAGGAGGCAGAAAAAAAATCAAGGCAGAAAAATAAAGGTTGACGTATTTGTTGGGGAATCTGAAGCAGGTGGGTGGGAATCCAGGAATCCTGGGCTTTTAGGGTGGCTGCAAAACTTCGTCAGGTTATTAATTTTCCAGTTTCAAGGAGTTTGCTTTTGTTTCAGATTTTTCTTGTAAGAAGCATGTTTTCCACTGCTCAGTAGGGGTTTTATCTGTTTCTCTGAATCACCTGTTACCTCTGACCTGATTTGTCTACAGAATATGTCAAATCTATAACAAGCATGGGCTGATTAAACAATTAATGGAATGCTATTTTAGGACAGCCTTGTCTTGCTCCAAACCTGCGCTCATGACTTTTTCTGACGCATAAACATGAACTGACCTTTCAAAAAGGTCACTTATTTTTCAGTGTTTTCTTCCATGATGAATTATGCCTCTGAGAAAGGCACTAAATTATGGAGCCTTTCACTAGATGTAAGAAAGTTGGAGGAATGTTAAGAGGAATTTCATTCCTGTGTTCTTCACAAAGTACACCCAGGAAGCTGTTTCATGGGTTGCATTAGTAAATACATCTACTGACCTAATGAACACCTTTTCCTGCCTCAAGACATGAATTTTGACGATGCTAATGCAATTATCCTCCTTGTAAGTGGCCAGCCAGGTCTCAGTGCAAGAAGTTCAGCACTGAGAAATGTATTCTACCTATGGAACCAATGGATCCATTTCCAGCCGTGGTCTGCTGCCAGAAAACAGACCTGGCCTTCACCCTTCTCCTGTGGTTACCCTGGAAGCACATGTGAGAAATCAGACTGTTATTGCTGCTTTTAAGGTTTGGGAAGGTGATGGAATATTCCAAAACCACATACTAAAAGTATCATAAATTCACTGTAAACTTAGAAGAAGGGATAAAACATTCTCACAGAGCAACCTAAAATCCCATTTGGTGAATGCTGCTCAGCCCTGGGTGGAACCTGAGTAATCCCAGCCTGGAGTGAAACGCTCCATCTCCCTCCCAGCAGCACTATCAGCCCAAGTACCTGAGCTGAGATCTACTATACGAAGATCTAAATCAGTAAGGGCAGTATTGGAGTTTAAAGATAAAGTATTGATTGGTGTGCTGAGACCCAAGCTTTGAACCCTCTTGATAATAAACCTTGTCTATTTGAGAAGTCAAAGCTCCCAGGAATGTAACCAGGCTCTCAGCGTGCACAGTCTCCTGCCACGTGAAGGGGCAAACAGATAATCTCTGGTTACCTTTCCTGCTATCACAGCCACCTCATCATGTGTGAAACAGTTCTCAGCACAGCAGCAATCCTGTGAGCCCAAACCTCAGGCAATCTGGGAAGAGAAAACCAGCGCCATGGAATTCAGGTCTCTTCACTACGCAGTCGAGAAAGCAGAATCCACCTCATCTGTAACTCAGCAAGGTTTAGTCTGCCCTACAGAAACCAAAAAGCTGCTACATTAATGCACAAGGGTGTCCTTTCCATCAAGTTACTTAATTAGCTTATCTGGAGAAAAAAAACTATACCAATCAAATTAAATATTAATCACATATAAACTGCTGATCACAATCAGCTGGGGGTTCACGCATGCAGAACGTGGGGATCGCAGTGTGATTTCTTTTCCCAGAGAGTTCCCTCCTGCTCTCTTTCCATTGCCAATTTAGCAAATTCATACAAAAAAACAAAGCCTGAGTTTTCCAAGTACAACACGAACAACAGACCAGAAGTTTTTCTACGCTAAAATATTGAACTAGAAAGTCAGTTCCTTTAAATCTTTCTAAATCCTTGCCTCTGATTGGGTTCATTAATAAACATGCTGGTTTTGTTACAGGGACTGACATATGGCATAATCTGCTAACAGGAAGAAGTATTTTGCATTTTATTGTAGAAAACAAACATGCAAACAGGTTTTCACAGATGGCTTTCTTAGCTTCTGGGAGGAAAAAAAAAAAAAGCTTAATAATGCTTGAAAACAATTCTCTCCCCCCCCCCCTTCTTATGAGAAGAAAAAAAAAAATTTGACTAGAACTGCTTTTCAATTAAAGTAAGTTCTACTGTAGATATCAGCTGTACCCCAACTTCCTTCATACTACTTCTACTTCTTTAGTTATGCATGAAATAAAAGTCTATCAGCTTGCCAGTAACTGACAATATGTGCCCAGGGAAAAAAAAAAAACCAACCAGGGGGAAATTCTTGTTTTAACTGCTGAGGGCTGTGAGAGAACCACTACAGTAACCACAGAAGACTTTTAATCGGGAGGAATTTGGATCTCAGTAACTAGACTTCTGCCCATATTACCTCTTCACTCTGTTGGCTTGATCACATGTGAGGGTGTGAAGTCTCTGGTCTACAGCATTGGAAAAATAGTGTATTATTTAAAATCTAAATTATGGATAAGTTGCAGTAAGTCTGAGAAATACTTTATGTGCATGTTATAGTACTCACAAATGTAGGGCACCTTTCTCTTCTGGTCATTCTCCCTCAGCCCTGTGACTCTGTTCCCTCACCACCTTCTCACTGTAGCTGCTTGGGAACAACACAGACCTTGCTCTGAACCTCCCTGTGAGAGGTCAGATTTGCAGGATCACATTTCAGTTCTGCCCAGCATAGCCAGCACTGGGCAATCCCAAGGCAACCCAATTCCTTTCCCCACCCAAGACACTCCTTTCAGCAAGCAGAGACCTACCTGCCTATCTATGAGAACTGTGATGAGAACAAGCAAGCATTGCAGTCCAGTGTAGTACCCCACACCTTTCTGAGATCTGATGTTCAATAGATCCTCTAAAAGCAGCTCCCTGCCATTTCTACGTGATGAAACCCCTGCCCACCTCACTGTGTCCAGCCTAGAGAGGGAGGTGATCCCTTCCTATGTGGTGGTAACGGGTGACAGTGAAGATGTCAGCCCAGTACTGGGGGAAGAAGTGTTTGAATGACTTGCAAATCACACCCCACCCTCCCCAGAGAGCAGCATGCACAGCCAACAGCCTGGTCTCGTGGAAGGTGTTCCTGCCCATGGCAGGGGGATGGAACTGGATGACCTTGAAGGTCCCTTCTAACCCAAACCATTCTGTGGTTCTAGGATTCTGTGAACTGCTCATGAATACAGAAAGCAAGTCCCTTTCCTGCAGTCCACAAGTCGCAGATGTCCCTTCCTTTCCTTCATGGAGATAGAAGTGCTCATCTATATAAAAGGCTGAAAGCTGTAGCAGCTCTACAGATAACATTGGAATCAGGAATGGTCCTTCCTGTGAACTCCACTAGTATTCCTGGGAGTCTCATTACCACAAGAAAGAAATACACATTCTAACATGAAGAACAGTGCATTCAAAACTCCTACGAAACCCACCTTATACTTTGGGGGACCCCACATTCCCTAATGGAGCAATGCCTCGAACATTTCACAGAATCCCAGAATGTGCTGAGCTGGGAGGGACCCCCAAGGATCGTGGAGTCCAACCCTCAGCCCTGCATAGGCCCAGCCCCAAGAG
>NW_020956211.1:249522-264522 GCF_003031625.1 Empidonax traillii
GAGTCCCCCCCTGTGCCCCAGAGGATCATCCAAACCCTCCTGCAGCTCTGGCAGCCTTGGGGCTGTGCCCACTGCCCTGGGGAGCCTGTTCAGTGCCAACCACCCTCTGGGGGAAGAACCTTTGGCTGAGATCCACCCTGAGCCTGCCCTGACACAGCTCCAGCCATTCCCTGGGGGCTGTCCCTGCTCCCCCCAGAGCAGAGCTCAGTCCTGCCCCTCCTCTGCCCCTGCCCAGGCAGTTGGAACTGCAGGGAGGTCTCCCCTCAGTCTCCTCTGCTCCAGCTGAACACACCAAGTGCCCTCAGTGTCCTCACACGCCTTCAAATCCAGGCCCTTCCCCATCCTCGTGGCCTCCTTTGGACACTCTCTAACAGCTGCAGTCCCAGTGAGCTGGTTTCTGTACGATGGAAAGGAGGGTCAGGTCAGTCCCTGGACAAGGTTTCAGGCCTTCCCTTGTGCTAAGATACAAACCTGGTGTTGCAGAAGTTCCCTGCATTAGTTGTGCTTAAGCACTCATGCACTATGTGGTGAAAGCAGCCAGCATAATCCCTGTATCTCTTTTGCATAAGGAATCTGAGCTGACAGCATTTAATCAGCTCCAAATTTACACTACTGATCACCTTTTCCATTTAATCATGACTGCAGCCTTTCAAGAAGTAATTCCCTTTGGTTAAAATTAACAATGACAGGCTATGTTTTTACACACTGTTGAAATGTGTAAAACAATCAGATGGAGGAAAAAAAAAATATGCCCTCCTTTTCCCGAGCTGATTTACGATATATATGCAAACCCTATTAAAGTTAAACCATGCTTTTCAATGAAATGAGGATTTCCAACAAGCTGCTCTCCATTTTATTTAAGGATCCCAATGACTGATACAAACAGTGGTAATCAGCTCTACTGCTAATACAGGATATTTGGGCTGGGAGATAACACTTAACCCCTAAGTGAGAAACAGCTCATAAATCACAAGCACTTTGTGGGGAAACTTAAGACCCTCTCTTGTGAGCAGAAATCAGACGATATCCTGCTGAGACCCATTATACTCCTTTCTCCAAAATCTAAAGGTTAAATATAAAGAGAAATTAATGTAGAGAAGGAAGGGGATCAAGGGAAGTGGGGACAGGAGTAGTTGGCTAAGAGGAATGCAAATATCTAAATAACTGGGTTAATCTTATCCCCACAGATAAGAAAACCAGGAGGATGTGGTTATGTCTTGGAAGGAAAGAAAAGCTCTCAGAAAATGGCAGGGCCTGGCAGATGCCTTCTTGCAGTCTGAAATGTAGGATCCACACCTACATCACCCAGCACCTCAACAGCAGCAGAAGTCCCTGCGTGTCCCAGCGTGAGGATGTGAAGGGATGTTACGCTGGGCAGGGCTGTGGCTGGTACAGCCTCTGGGATAATGGGATTCCCAGCGTTGGCAAAGGCCTTGGCACCCACCCACATGTGGGGAAAACAACCCCAACTGGCACCAGACATGGAGTTGAACTGGCAGGTAATGTGGATTATCTGAAAACAGAGGAAGAATCTGAGGCCAGCACTGAGGAGTATTGATTAACCCTCCTATGAGGAAACACACAAGTCCAGCGAGGAATATCTCTGTGTCTGGCACTAACATCAGCTTCAGGAGACAGAAGGCCAAGCCATGAGGTCCCATCCCATTGCAAATCAGCAGCAAAGCTTGAACTGGTGCATCTCAGTCATCAAATACTCCCCCAAATTTCTCAGTCACGACATGCAAACTGGAAATCAGTCATTGTAACTATTTCTTCAAGGATTCCACTGTGTTTTGACGACAGGATTGGAATAGAGAGGTAAAAGGTCGCACGAGCAGCCTCCACAGGCTGGGAGTGTTGGTGTCAAGCACCAGGAGGTGCCCTGTGTCACCTCCCTGTTTCAGGCACGTGCCTGGATGCCACGTGACAGCACAGGGGAAAAACCTCCAGGCATGAGAGCACCACGGTGTTCTGGGGCTTGGGGGGGTTGCAAGGTGGGAGAGGGGAGAAGAGCAGGAGAGCTAACACAAGGAAATGTTCCCTGGGAGAAGAGCAGGAGGGAGGCCAAGGAAGAACCCTTTGGCTTTGCTGGTTTTCCCATCTCCCAGCTGGAACTCTGACCGATGGGTTTCCCACTCCAGGCCTGTGGAGGGGATGCAAGGCTGCTCCAAGCAGCCAAAGCCCAGCACTAAAGATGTGGAAAGCTTGTTTTTCTAGGAGCTGGTTGGAACTACAGTGTAGATAAACACGGACATTTCCTCCAAAGATTACACTCCACTACAACTTTTTCTGCCTGCGTATGCTGCTTGCAGAATGTTGAACTTGTTTCCAAAATAAATAGCTCCCAAAGAGGGTTTAATAGGGTTTGCTGTTTTGCAGAGGAAATAGATTGCAAACAAACTGTTTCCTGCTCCTATTTCAAACGAATTTTGGTCCAATTATTTTCTTTTTTAGCATAAAGCTAAATGGACTATTCTGCCCTGTCCCTGACTGAGTCCAAGCGTGATTTCTTTTGATTATGCTTTTATGCTGCAAAAAGCAGCGCTCTGGAGACAGAATGGACAGCTTGGGGAGAGGGGCAGCAGGTTTTTTTCTCCTTTTTTTTTTTTATTTTTTCCTTCTTTTTTTTTTTTTTTTTAAAGTGTGCCAAAGCTTGTCAGTGTTCACTTTGGAGCCTGCTGTGCCTGAATAAAAACACTGAAGGAGACAGAGGGCAGGAGGGAGGGGAAAAAGCCCTAAACAAAATAAGCACTGTCCCCTAAGCCCAGGGGAGGCTGGCACAGAGGTGGGCAGAATTCAATAGCCTCTATGTAGGGCATATCTCAAGCACTGGATGAAGCCTGATTTCCGTTTTCTCCTTATTATTCTTAGCGAGTTTATTTTTTCCCTTAATCCAGTATTCCTTTTTTTTTTTTTTTTTTTTTTTTTTTTTTTTTTTTTTTTTTTTTTTCTGTTTTCCACTGGAGCAGTGACAATTAGTAGCAGTGGGGAGGGGAAACCTTGGCAGATTTCCCATCCTGACCTTTAATTCAAAACACAACTTATGGTCCTAAAGCTTCCTAAAATAAAGCTCCCTCCTTTTCTTTGTTTAATTTATAAACAAGGTTGATCAGAAAAGAGAAAGGGAGGGAGGGTTCTCTTATTCCTCTTGATGGGAGTTGAGTGTCATCATGTTCCTGGTATAGTGGGGACAGCTCGGAAATTTGTCACTGTCTAGGCTAGTGAGGTATTACCAAGAACCAAAACACTGATTTCCTTGAAGATAAAGACCTTTATTTTGGCTGCAGTGTAGGAATGTACAAAACATGTTCTCATCTTCCAAGTCAAAGAGAAAAAGAAATCTGTTTCTATTTGTCTGGCTGTCTATAGCCCAGGGGTAATAAATTTATTGCAGGGACAAGGATGAAAACCAATGTTTTTCATTTGAGAGATCTGGATTTTACAAAGAAGACCAAGAAAAATCTTTATATGCCAGATGCTCAATCAGCCTCCGAGGGTCCTTCACTGAGTGAACCCTGGTGCAGGTTCTCAGCAGAGGCACCAGCTCCTGGCCCTAATTACAGCCAATTTTTTATATATATTTTTTCTTCTTTGACAGATCCAGAGAGAGGCATGTGCCTTGGCAATCACAGCACAAGTCTGGAAGGTTTAATTTTCCTACTGATTTGTATTAATGACCTAGGGCAAGTCACATAATGCCTCTGATAAACTTTCAACTTTGGGATCAAGACCCTGGTTATACAGTAAAACTCAAGGAGCAGAGAGGGAATGTCTTAAAGATCTCCTCAGGAGGCTTCAATCTGTTTACTTGGGAAACCATATCTGGATGGGCTTTTCAGTCTGGGAGAGGCTGTAACAATGGTGTGCTGAATTAGGACTGTAACATGTCGTAGCTTGCATATCAGATATGAAATTGTATCACTGCTTGTGCTCATATTCATAGAAGAGAGATTATAATCGCAAATCCTCTCAGCTATCTGGGGTGTAATTTGCTCCTGGGAAGGCAGAGCAGCCTGTGGTCTGTTCCAGGTTCATCTCACGCATGCCCTGTGCTGCTGCTGAGCACGAGAATAAATTCCACCTCTTAGAGCCCACAGATGCACATGACAGGTTCCACCTGATCCACTGAGAAAGGCCTTGGGACACATAAGTGACTACCAAATACCTGCTAGAGAGAGAGAAACTTGAACTCTTCCGTGGCTTTTAACTTAATATTTCTTAATTAAAATGAAATTGAAGAGAGGGGAGAGAAAAAAAAAAATTCCAACCCTTAATTGTGTCAGCCATGGAAGAAATCTGAGATTGAGGGCTCCAGAGAAGAGAAAGTCCTTTTGGATTAAAACTCTACATTTTATATTTTATCTCCAAAAGGCTATAAATGAGGTCTGGGATTTAAAAAAGATTTCATATGATTTTGTAATTACCCAAGTTACTATTACCTGATTAACACAGGAATCCTAATAGTCTGTTGCGCTTTCATTTCTCCAGTTGTGGTTGTCATGGGGCTTGGCACCTGTCACCTGTTCATTTACAGGCATTTTAATTAACCTACATTATGTATGCTTTTTTTTTTTTTCTTCTTAGATTTAGTGCCTGAATTTCATATTAAAAAATAAAGTTAATAGCTACCTGAAGGAGGGCTGCTGCCAAAACACTCACAGTCGATCCTGCCACATCCATTTATCAGTACCTGTCGCAGCATCCACCAGTGCTTAATTGGAAGAAGTACAGAGAAGAATAAATTCCTTCTTGAGTGATATAGGTCTGACACCCAGCACCACAAATACAGTCTTTCATGGGGGTGTGTGTGTAGCTGCAGACAACCTGGATGTGGCTGGTTGTGTTTGGACCTACTTTAGGGGTCCTAATTCAGAAAAAAAGTCTTTTTGATTTTGCCTGAATACTGACAGAAGTGTCAGACCTGCCTTTGAAAACATAATCCCAGGAAAAGGAGGGAAGGGGTAAAGACATCAGGAACAAAATAGCACCCAGGTTAAAGGGCTCTCCCCTCAGCCACTCAGAGCAGGTTGTTTCCACGTTGCTCCACCTGGAGTGGCCTCCCAGCATGGAAGGATCGTGTGGGACACAGGGCAAGGACTGTTCTAACACCTTGTACAACCTTCTTCCAGTGCCTGGGAATGTTTTTGTCGCTCTTTCAAGCACTAGAAAGGATGAATCCCTACTGCCTAAACATTTAAAGTGGTCTGTGCAAGACAAGGAGAGGCCCATCTGTGTCATCTCTGTCTGAAAGGAATCAAAGCAGCAGTGAGTATTTCCTGCCCACCCAGCCATGCAAGGAGCCCTTTACATCTTTGAAATTGGCCCTTCCCCACTGAGGTCTGTTCCTCTCACAGTCTGACTCTTCTCCTGCCCCTCTGGGTGGAGGCAAACCTTCTCTGACTCCAAGGACAAAATAAGGGAAACGAGCTGCCAGACTCGCTACTTCCCTAAAAAGCCAGTTTGGATTTTATAAGAGGACACACCACTCATGCTGTGAGAGTCACCAAGCTTGGGCTCTGATGGTTTCCAGGAGAAGCATGTTTGCAAGTCCAGATGCCACTCAGAGTGACCTCCTCCTGCTCTCTGAGCAGGGATGAATTTGGGAACACACTTGGGTTATCTGCAGCAGGAGCAGGTTTTGTTAGAATTAACAAAGCATTCTCAAGTGCAGACACAATGATAATGTTGTGAGGGCTCCAATATGTTAGTTAATATGAAGCAGTTAAAGGGTTTTTTTTTCATTTCACACAGGCCCACGATGATCCTCAAGGCTGACAGATGAAGACACATGCATTGAGGAGAGACAGCGTCGGTGATTACGGATCTTGAAACCCACTTGGGCCATTAACTCTCTGAATTCTCAATATTCTGCCCCTTCCAGAAGGAATTCCCAGGTTGGTGTAAATGTGACTGCAGACTGATTGCAGCGACAGTACCTGCCTGAAGCAGCTCTCAGACCCTAAATGGACTCTGTAGTATCTGACAAATCCAACCACCTTGGGTGGCCAGGTTGGAGGGCAGCAATAGCAAACTAGACCCAAACCCCGCTTTATTGCATATGCTGAGGAGTTACCAGTGCTCTGAGAGAGACTGGGAGCAGAGCACAGCTTATGTGGAAACATTTGTGGCTTAAATCAGATAATCAATATACACCTAATCACATACAACTGTCCCTTTTGACAACAGATAAACAGAAATTACTTGTCGATTGGGTCTGCCAGCAGCAGAATACAGTTTCCAGGGAGACCTGAGCACCAGGAAGAAGTATGGGAAGACACAGATGACCTCTCCACGCTGCAGGCATGGCACCCAACATGAAACTTTGTGGTGTTAGACTTTACACAACTGGTAGATGAGACTGAAGAGAACAAACTGCTTGATCACATCAACATGAATAAGTATATCAGAGCCACAACCCAAGCGATGCAGAGGTGCTTCAAACAGGCCCTCTGACTGTGCACCAGAAAATTGCTCCATACATTCAAATTCTTCTCCAAAACCTGCTCCAGATCCCACAGCTACATGAGCAGAGCAACACCAGCTGACAAACCCAGCAGCACATCGCCCCTCAGCTTCACACCTCACGGCTCAGGGAAAAGGAGTAAGAAGCCTGATACAAGTCCTTTAAAAATGAGAACAAGAGCAGAGCTCCAGAAAGCTGATGGCAACATTGACAATAAAGGAAAAAAAAAAAAAAAAAAGACATTTCATTTAAGGAAAGAGGTCCAGCTTGTTTGGAACAGGAGGAGACTCAGCCTGCTCGCTATTCCTCTCTTCTCCTCTCACCTCCCGTGTACCATCACCGCCTTCTCTTCGCGCGCTCCCAGCCCTTTGTTCGGTGCTTACGAGCTGAATCTGGAGCTGGGGACAGGAGCTGGGGACAGGGGGGCACTAGAGCTGGTGCCAGGTTTGACAGCTCAGCACTTTCAGGCCGGGCTGCTGGCTCCTGGTGGGGCAGGGCCGGCACGGCAGCGCCTCTGCGGCCACCCCGCACAGATGTCAAACGGCTGCGGAGCGCGGAGCCAGGGCCCCAGGTTTGAATTCTTCAAGGATTAATTGTTGAGATGAGCTGCGCTTCGGCACAGAACGAGAGGAGAGCTTTTTCTTTTTAGCACCGGCGTTGCTCCTCAGAGCCTGGATCTAAGCCATCCCTTCCCTCCCAGTCTGCCCCTCCATTCCCGGAGCCATCTTCGCCTGCAGTGCCTCTTGCATCAACAGCCAGGCAAGTACAGCTGGGAACTCTCCCAGGGCCTATAACTTCAACTGCACACAGTCTCCTGCTTCAGGCAATGATCTGCTCTGGTTCTTCCTACTTCAGCAGCTATTTCTCACTACCAAGAAGGACAATAAAACCCCCCAACTCCATCTCCCCAGCCGCGATCCCGAATGTTATGCATTTGTGTCAGTGCCTTTGAGTCACGGAGGAAGTGTAGCCACGAGGTGAGGGGGGGCTGCCAGGCAGAGCCAAGGACTCACAGTTCAATCCACCTTGCCAGCAGCAAAACAAGAGCATAATTCTTACCATAGCCCTTCAGAGCAGGGGCAGGCAGCACCCAGGGAAATGTCACCACGACTGGGTGCACGAGGCGAATGTGACCCTCTAAAATTAGCAGGAATTCACACATCCCCTTTTTAGTGCTGCAATAATTCTCCCCGAGTAGGGAAAATAAAGACTGGAGCATACGGTTTCTATCTGTGCTGCACAGAAACTGATTAAAAATGCTAACAACCATGATTGTCCAACAACCAGGAGCTCCCAAGAGGCTCATACACACAGATGGTGATTAGTTTGGGATGGCCAGAACAATCACTAGTACCATGTTGCAGTAACACCCACAGACTATCTGTCACAGTCCCAGGAGACACTTAAAGGCTGTTTACTTCATACAGTTAACTTGAACCATAAGCTTTACAAGCCTCTTTGATACATTTTTAATCACTCTCCTCATAAACCTATAACATTTCCCTGCACTGGTGCATGGTTGGGTTCTGTATATCACACACCACTCATCAGGCTGGAGGGAGGCTGATGGTGATGTCCCCAGTGAGCCCACAGTGTCACTGCTTCCCAAAGCCACTGTGTCAGCACTGCCCAAAGCCACCATGTCACTGCTGCCCAAACTGTGTCACCACTACCTGAGTCAACCACGGTGTCAGCACTGCCCAAAGCCACCATGTCACTGCTGTCATCTTGGCACAACCAAGACATCGACAGTGGCCACATAACAAATACTAGGATGGTTAAACTCAGCCAACTGTGTCTCTTCCCAAGTCTTACTTTTTCCAGATACTTGTGTGGCTTTGGGTTAAGCCAATACTTGCACTAATGGCTGGTGCAGGGTTTGGGAGGGGTTTCTCAGACAGGTCCAATATCTCGAGTGTTTCCGAGCACTTCTGTTGTTGCTTCCAGAGATCATAAGCACTGTATTTCTTACAGAGATCATAATCTTTCTTTAAACAAAATGAACAGTTCTGTAATTTAGACCTCTCAGAAAAACGAATCTCCCAACAGCAAAGCAACCCTGCCCTTCCCCTCCAGGCAAGCTGCGGGGTCTGGGGGCTGCAATCCATCTCACGTGAGCAAACAGGGCTGTTTGTCCAGGCAAAGCCCCGAGTACCAGTTGAGGAATTAATCACTCCTAAAACCTTGTCCAGAGCCAGGTCTGGGGAAGCAGCCCCAGACACCAACGCTCAGTCCTGTCATCTTGGTGATTGCCCCCGGGAGCTGGTGCAGTGAAGTCACCGGGAAAGCAGGTTAATTTACGGCAGAAGGAGATGTGGGGCACCAGGCTGTGGAAAGTCACTTCTGGTGCCTCCTTCACTGGTGTAAATTTAAATAACTCCCACAGAGAAATCCGAGATTCACACTGAGCAAATGTTAGTAGACTCTGCTTCTCCTTTGTTGTCGTTTTTTCTCCTTTAATTGCCTCATCTGTTTGGAGAGAATCTGTACCCACAAATGGATTTTTTTAATGTTTCCTTTGCCACCTATAAAGTTGTTTCTGCTTCTGTCCCTTACTCGTATGAGATCACTTCCCACCTCTGGGCAGTATGAGGTAGCCTGGTTTAGAAACCTCAGTGCAAATCTCAGGAACTGGAGAGTCATGGCTTCACTTGGAGACCTTCAATGAGTGAAAATGGGATGGGGTTTTAGTGCCCCATTCAGAGAAAGGGAATGAAAATACTGAAAAACTGAAAGATGAGTGAAATGTGGAGGAATCAATCAATATACGACTCTGAAAATGTAAAATCCTATAATACAGAGACACAAATAGCATCATGGATAAGTGTCTCAGCTGTTGCCTTAATTCTTTTTTTTTTGTAGAAAAACTGCACAAAATACACAGTTCCAATAGAATTTATCACAACACCACATAAATGTCCTGTACTTATTAAAAATATATATTAATGTAAGAGTTTGATGCAGATTTTGAAATGCAAGACTTAATTCTATGCTGTTGGGGAGTTTGAGTTTTTCATTATCTATTTTTTAAACCTAAAACCATAAGTTTGGGAAATTTCCAAAGATAAAGAAACACCAGAAAATATTTGTATTCATTTTTGCTCCTACTCACACCTTGCAAGAATCTGTACTGGCATCTCCATAGCATTACCTGTCAGGAGGATGTCCAGGCCTTTTTCATCTCAGCTTTGCTTTTAAAGGCTGGTGAAGACATTAACTATGTGCTGTTTAATTAAACCCCACTGGCTGTACAATCCAGCCTTCTGGAGCCACGGCAGCTCTCACTGTGTGTGTGGGGCTTGCACACCCAGTCCTGATGCTGCCCTGCAGCGGTGCTGGGACCTTCCACTCCTGAAGATCTACATCTTCCTTCAAGCCCCAAGATTCTAAATGAAACCAGAACCCACTTGCCAGTGGATTGTGTTAATGCAGGAGTGATGATGGCACCCAAATCAAAGGGGCCTTGGGGAGGTGAAGGCCACTGGCCGGCCCTGCCCCAGTGGAGCTCAGTAACTCATGGGGTGAGCTGGTCGGTGAAAGGCAGAGATGAACACAGAGCCCAGAGCAGCCAACCCTGCTCTGTGCCTCCACCACCAGGCCACACTTTCTCCTCCACGAGTCTCCCTCCACATGACGCCACAGCTTTGGGCCTTGTTTGCCAGAGGCAAATATTAACACAGAGAGACTCTTCTCCACCCAAACTTGTGTAGCTGGGAATGCACTGCCCGATCCAGCAGCCAAAGGAAGAGCAGCATGATTAATGGAAATGTGCCTTGCTTACTTGTAAGCTCTCTAACTCCCCCACCCACACACAGACATAAACTTTTACAGCTTTGGCTACTTAAGATCTTAACCAGACAATCTGTGCAGGGTTATAAACCATGGTAGGAACCCTCAGGCAAGAGGGGCCCTACATTAGCAACCACTCGGTATTGAACAATTAGATTGATACTCATCAATCATTTACTTGAAAAGAGGAAGAAAATATATTAAAAGGGACTGCAGGGGATTTATCTTCCCATACTGATAAATTGTTAAAAATTAATGAACTAGAGCAACTCTGAAGGAAGAGTAAAGCCAACCCCCCAAAAACCTCAACCACCACAAAACCCCTAAAGGCCTTCAGAAAGCTCTTATAGGGGCTTCTCTGTTAAAGATACTTTGTCCTCTCTGGTCTGATGGGCTTTTTGCTTTTGTTTTTGTGTCAGTGATATTCTCCATGCACTGATCTTCCCCTGGCATTCTGCATCCCAGACACAGAACCACTTTTTAGTTTGCTCCTGGAGGAAGGGAACAAAGATGCCACAGTTTGCAGTCCCCATTCACTGAGCAGTTCTGACCTGCATATGGGTACTGTTCTTAATTTGGCAGAAGGCTGTTTGAGAAACTTCCCACCCCTTTCTGTCCTTTAAACTGTCAAATCCTGCAGCACAGCCAGTGCCATGAAATTCAGCAAGGTGCCCAAACTTTGTGCAAGGCAAAGCTCCCTGGCAGCTTACAAATAGCCTGAGGGCTGTGCTGAGCTCACATTAAACAGAACAGATTGCAGCTGCCTCCCTATCAGACAGAGTTGTGGGCACAGAGATCAGAGGTCCCGTCACTCACTGCTCTGTCACTCCATTTGCTGTATCTTTGCCTGTGTCATTCCTGATCATCAGAAACATGCTCATTTTCCTTCCCTTTCATCTGACTGGAGCATCCTTGGATGCAGCAATGACTAAGGGCTGATGAGGAATGCTGTCCATACCCTGGTGCAAATGGAGACCATGCCTGATTTACTTCCTTGTCTCTGTTGTTACACACAGGAATGATGTTGTTTTGCAGATTCCAGTATGGGCTTGGCTTGAGGAACTCTCTAAGAACTCTGCCCATGTGCCCTGGCCCCGGCTGATGACAGAAATGGATCAGCACAGAGCAGAGCAGATCCCGACCTGCAGGTTCCTCATGGCAAGTGGGGTTGCTCATGGGGATACAGATGTATGTGCTGTGGGTAAACTGGTGAAAATATTTATGTGCTGAAAGTGCCAACCCATGTTGACAAAGTAGAAATTCCTGTTCCTACTGTTCATCCCTTTCATGAGTAAAATAAATGGAAAAAAGGCTTAAAGCAAAACCAAACCAACCAACCAACAAACAAAAAACACACAAGGGAGATTTTTTTTTTTTAATACTTAGCAAAACCAAAGATTCAGTTCTGATTATGATTATGAAAATAAAGGGGTGTTGCCAACTGAAAAAGAGATGCTTGTAGTCACTCCTGCTGGGTTTTTTTTCACCACAAAGGCATCACACCAAAAAAATACCCAAAAGCAATTCCTTTTTTCACGATAGAATTCCAAACTTTGCAATTCCATGTTTGTACTATATAACAGTGTTTTATTTCCAAACTTTTGTCCAAAATGAAATTAATCCAAATATGGTGAAACCTATTTACAATCAAATCATGTTTTCCTCAGTCCACTCTGGATTGCACTGTAGGCAAACACAGTTTGTCCTCCCTCAAATGGAGCTTTTTCTACAAATGTTCTCTTAAGAAATACCCACTCCCACCTTTCCTGTGTCCATGGCAATAACAGGCAAAACCCCTAAAGACCAAACATACAAGATCAGGAGAAGGATTCGGATTGAAAGGGAAATCAATCCCCCCCACGTTTGCGTGTACATGTGTGTGTCTGTACATACCAGCCCACGTGCACTGAAGGACATGAGGACTGATTTAATTTTCAGCTGCTCACAGATGGCAACTTCCCATCCTCTCTCCCATGAATCATTCAAACCTTCCTGTGCAGATAAGACTGGAGCGATGCAAGAGGCCTCCAGCCAGGCCCTTTGCACACAGGTGAAACCCACCTAAATTCCTCACCGTGTAAGGGGAAAAGAATGAACCCTATCTAATAAAATTAATAGCAATAATAATACTTTGCATTTCTAAAATGCCTTCCAGCTCAGGAACTCAAGGCTTGATAATTAATGTCTCCTTAATTTTATTTCTATCGATTAAAGATCCAGCGGAACAAAAAAAAGAGTCTATTAACAAAAGCTAATGTGATTTTCAATAGGAGCTGGGTACAGTGAGGAGCAGTAATCTTACCATTCTGGCTGCACCAGACAGACATCTAGACAGTACATATGTCCATACATTCCCTAAATTAGCACACCCTCCACTCGGTGGTTGTTCAGGGAAATTAGGCGGTTGTGTATAACTGTAATGAGGTCATACAGGGTCTGATCTCCACTGGGATTTAATTAACTCTGAATCTTATAAATATTGTGCTGAATTATAGTTAAATTTGCATAAAGGTTAGAATCAAGCTGGACCAGCCCCATTTACCAGAGAGGGGTAAAAATAAAAACCTCGGAGTAAAGACCTTTTGAAACAAGGTTTTTGTGTTGCAGTACAGCCTTGTTTTGATCTGGGCCTGAAAATATATTTAAGGGGAAGGAAGGCTGAGAGAGAAGGGTGGGGGAGAAGGAGGCTATATTTCAAACAGACTTTCTAGATAACTTCAAACAGACTAATAGAATGGTGGTTTGCAGCCTGGAGATAACCTGCTCCTCCAATGGCCTCACACTCAGTAAAAGGAGATCATATCAAATATATACACAGCTATCAAGAAATCTTTCCCCCTTTTTTATTTTTATTATTAAAGTAATGCCAGACATAAAATACCATTGCCAGGCGGACCAGAATAACAGAAACGGTAACGGAGGAGGCACAAGCTCTATCTGTGGGAGGCTCTGCTCCAGGGGGAAGGCAGGTCTGTGGCCTCCTTTCCCAAAATTCTTGCTCAGATTTTACCCAAGCACAAGCCCCACTGTTTTTGAGGAGAACCCAGCGAGGATGACATGGACTTCAAGACTTGGACCCACTTTACAACATGCATTCACAACCTCAAGTACAGCAAGACCGAGTTGGACAGAGCTTGGAGCAGCTTGGTCTAGTGGAAGGTGTCCCTGCCCTGCAATGAGATGAGCTTTAAGGTCCTTTCCAACCCAAACCAGTCTGGGATTCTGTGATTAGCCCTCAGTTAAACTCCAGCAGTCCTAACAAAGCATTTCCACCCCAAGTACCCTTGGAATGATGCAGCACCAAGAGAGCCATCCCCAGTTGTTGTTTGACTACTGAGGAGAGGGGGATAGAGCTGGGAAAGGAGACACCAGGCTGCAGGCTCGGGGCTGCCAGGGCAGCCAGAGGGCAGCTGGAAGAGCCACTGGTCCTGCCCATCCCTCCACCTCCTGTGCCAAAACGCCGTGGTTGGTGCATTTTTGCTTTGAGTGGGAGGGAACAGCAGCATCCTCCTTGATGGCTGCACAGCACCACTGAACTTCCCCCTCAGGCCCATAGAATTCCTGGGCAATATTCCTGCTTGCCGAGGTTCACCTCACCAGCCAGGCCAGACCACTAATCTTGTGTCAGCAGGACCCTGCTGGCAGCTCCCTCCATCCTTCCCTGCAGCAGCCCCACAGATGTGAGCCAGCCTGGCTGCCTGACTGGCCTGCTGAGGGACTAGACAGGTTCCAGTGGCCCTGCCAATCCCCTCCAGAAGCTCCAAGTGAGTTTTCTCTCTGCCAGAAGGTACAGTGGTGTTCAGGAACAGTTCTGCGTGCTGATCACAAGCTCTTGGATCTGCTCAGTGATTGTCCCTGAAACCCATCTGGCCCCAGTGTCAGCCAAAGCGTGTCACAAATGGCAGAGCAGAGCTGACATCCCAGGGATCTGTCCCAGTGCACGAGCTGACATGAGCACAGGGACTGAGGAGGAAGGGACAAGCTGTAGAAATCCCTGGATGGATGAAGCCACCAGGAGATGTTGTGGTAGCTGGAACAACCTTGCTAAGTGAGGTGAAAAGAACAAAGCTCACTGCAGTCAAACCTACCCTGGAAGCTTTAGACAGGTTCACCTGGTGGGGTGGATCACACTGCTCCAGGTTTCACTTTACCTGGCACTGCACTCAGTGGACATGCTGGAGCGATTGCCTCTTCCACCCTTGCCTTGCTACATCCCTGGGTGGAGAATCCTTTAGGAAGGACTTCAGCAACCGACTAAGAAATGTGTTCTATAAAGCAGTTGAAAAGTGGATTTTGAATCAAAATATGAACAAGAAATACATTTTGTTAACTAGACTCATTAAGGAGGATGCCTTTCTGTGGCAGTTGCATGGGAAACAACCTTCAGCAGGGCTGCAACCAGAGCGGGTCACGGGGGTCACCGAAAGAGGACAAGAACACCAAGGCCCACCCTGGGAGCACAATTCACACAGGAGGAGGGGCTGACTGGAATGAGCTGGAATGACAGGCAAAGACCTGCTCTGAGCATCAAAATGCCTTTCTTGACTCCTCTAACAATGTAATGCTCTTCATGAAGCAGCACAAGACCGAAAACCGCCAGGAAAATGAGACTGTACCACTTGTTCTAGCAACTGTCTGTGTGACAGCTGCAGCCTCACCATGTTGTCCTTCCATTTCCTTCCCCACGAGCGTGTCAAAAAATTAAGGCATGGGAAACATAACAGTTTCTAAATTATGCTGCACGTTCA
>NW_020956211.1:274522-295557 GCF_003031625.1 Empidonax traillii
TCCCCCCCTCCCCTTATTCAATAAACTAACATCTTATTCCACTCTCCTTGTTAAACACAACCGGATTTTCTTTGTCTTGGCCAAAAGCACGTGTCTGTGAGAGAGTAAAGCAGCAAGAGCAAAGCAGTAATTTGGGCCAAGGGGGCCTGCACTAAGTACCTAAATCAACACAAATGTGTCTATTTTAAAATGGTATAAACCTAATTAACATGATAGCTTTTCTATATATAGGCATAGATGACATTACTTCTACAAGAAAACGCTCCTATTAATTTGACTTGAGCTACTTAAAATAGAGCACTAAATTACGAGAATTCCTGGACTAATAAATTACTGCACCGCTCAAGAGCATGGAACTGATTCTTTTGGGACTGTAACTTGATTTGTAATAGAGCAATGAGTAGTTACTCAATGCCATAAATGAGTTAAAAACATTCGAAAAGCTACGGGGTCAGCAGATGTCAAACGTGATCCTGCACACCACTCACTGAGGGAGGTTGGTGCTAGTTGTAGGGTACCCCACTGGGAAGCACCACCCCCCAAAAAAAGGTGTCCACAAGCTGTGCCAGGCTGGGGGGGGGGATGGAGCCTGACACACCCACACCTGCCTGACCAGAGAAATTCTGCAGGTAACAGTAAACACCAAACAAGTTTGGAGGCCTCAGCATGGAGCTGTTATTTCTGATGATGACAATGACGACTAAAATAAGAGGATAAAGGAGTCTTCCTCTCTTACACTACTTTTTTCATTCTTATTAGAATAAAAATTGTAAAGGGATTTTTCAACAAAATTCAGCCTCTCTATCAAAATCCAGCTCTGCTTGTGCTGTAAACTGAGGAGAACATCCCAGTGCTCCAGGGAGATGGATTCCACCCTTCTGTGTCCTGAGCACAGGCAGGTTTGCTGGTACCTTCCCTAGCTGGGCTGGGGTGCTCTAACTGAGGGAACGAGGTTTTGTTTTCAGAAACAGTAATTTCAGTAGATGCCAAAGCAGGTTTTCCTGCAGCTGTTTTGCAGTTCTCCTTGGTACTCCAGACCAGCTGAAAGGAGTCAGGAGAAAGGCAGTCTGAGCACCTTCGGCACGCTGCGAGCTCGGGCCAGGGATGCACTTTGCCTTTTCTATTTTCTTTTAAATTATAGCTCTTTTGGTGTTGTTTAATTTCTCTTTCCAGTTCAGTGCTAAGGCAAATGTGAGGAAAGGTTGAAATGGCAACTTTAGAATAATAATAATAATAATAATAATAAAAAAAATAATAAGCCACAGGAATCAAACATAATGATCCCAGCCCAGTCTCTCCACACACTGTGTGGCTGGTCCTTTAGAAGACCTCCCCTGCTATGTTCTTGTACAAAGGAAACTATCTGCTTCCCACATCTGGCATTATATTTGGCTGTCCTCACATTAAAATTAAATTCTGATAAAAATGGGCATAAAGGCACCAGGGTTAGTAGGAACCAGCTCGCAGCAGTATTGATGAGAACAGCTTGCAGCTGGAAGCCTGAGATAACACAGTTTGTCAGAACGCTGTCACACAGCTGCCTGCATAATGAGGGGAGGAAAAAAAATGCTCTTTCATTTGTTATCAGTCGAAATCTCTAAAAGAGATGCATCATTTAGAAGTAGCCTGACTAATGGTCAAGTTCTACAGGGATGCAGATGGGATGTGGAAAATATTCCCCACCAGCAAAGCCCAAGGCTCCATCATCCTTAGCAACTCCCATGCTGCTGCCAATGCAAGTGGACAGGCCAGCAAGCACCTTTAGCTCTGTAAAATGGGATCTCAGATGCTGAGCTGGGGTTTTAAAAGGTGCCAGTGGTAAAATACCCTTGTTAAAAGTGATTTTGCTAGGACTGTCACTCTCACTCCTCTCTTTAAAAAGCTACACACCCAGGGCATAGAGTCTCTCTTCATTTAGGATTAACTCAGACCAGCACAACTGCAGCAAAATCACTCCTAATTTACACTGCTGGGAGGGAAGACTCAGACCCATAAATCTTTGGAAATACATAGGGCACATCCTTGCAATGTATAAATTTATTCAATTAAAAATGATTGTTTTAGAGCACCCTTTTTCCATTCTTTTCCAAAAGGGGTCAGTACCTCATAATTCCCAGCCCCCCTTCCACGCAGATCAGTATGGAAAAGCAGGATAATGCACCCCAAGAGCTGCTGGAGGTGGGACAGAGGGTCCATCTAGCCCAGTGTCCTGTCAGTGAGTGCTGAAAGACGACCTCCACCTGAGGCACCCACCACAGACCTGTTCGTTATTTTTGTCCTCACTATCTGCCAACACTCAGTTTGTGACATTCACAAGTGAAAAAAAAAAAATCTTTAATCGGGCCCCACCAAGAATAATTTCTCTGGATGGACAAAATCAAGGCAGGCAGTCAAACAGCAAAGCCTCTCACCAATTTACTGCTGTCAGAAGTCAGATGTCTGGACATAAAATTTGAACAAATCCAGAGATTTCCGTGGGTCAGTTCAGGCTCTTTGTGCAGTGTCACAGAAACAGCTCCCCGGAGCTCCGAGCACCTGCAGCAGGTGGGGAGGCAGGGACGGCAGAGGAGAGGGAACACTTCCAACACTGAACGAACTGCAGTTTGTTAAAGTGGTTTCGACAGGTAAAACTGAGAACATGAGGCACAGAGGAGACAGGACGTGGCACCAAAGGTGCCAACCACGGATGGTGACCTTTCACAGGGGAACACCTCGGTGCTGTGACCACTTGTCTGCGCAGTTAAAAGGCCAAGCAACGCTGAAGGTATTTTCTCTCCCCCTGCCAAATGTTAATCTGCACTGAGCAATTCTCAGGGACTTTACAAGGATCACAGCCTTCCACAGAAATCTCCTTCAGACCTCCACTGAATTGTGAAAAACAGCTTTTATGATTTAAAGGGAGTCATATGTATTATTTCTTCCTTCTCTCTCCATTTCTAAAGGCATCAGAGATGGTTAGGTGATTTTGATGTGTCTCTCCCCTCTCTTTACATTCCTCATGTGTTGTTCATTTTCTCCATTCCATTTGGGTTACAAGCCATCCTCTGTCATGTCCTGTTTCATGATCCTTTACCCTTGCACTCAGGATTGCTGTTTCACTTCAAAGGGGGTTTGTGTCTCACAGAGAAGGGAAACAAGGGCAGCTCCAGACAACACTGCACTGACTACAAAGCTGTTACTGCAGCAGAAGCCTTGCCCCGCTCACATGTGCTCATTGGCTTCTGCAAACACCGGGATAATGAACAGCTCTGATTTTGAAAGGCTTTTTTCCTTGCTATCTTTCTCAACTTTCTGAAAGATGGATATGGATTTGAGTTCATTTTACTTGTTTCAAGTTTTGGGGCTTGAAGCAATCCATTTATAAAAAAAGGGAAATTAAGAGGAAAAAATAGGAAAATGGCCCATTAAAATAAGAAAATGGCACGACTAAAACTGACTGTGGTTAAAGAGTGACAATTTAAAAGCAAAAGAAACAAAGGCTTCATAATAAAGGGAGGCAAGATTAATACAAATTCTAAATCATTAAAATAGCAACACAAAGATCCCCTCTTTTAAATCAAATCTTGCAGACACTTCCATGTAGGCCCCAAATTCATGGTATTCACCAGACTTTTGCCCTCTTCTTTACCATGAATGATGCCCTAACTCCCCAGTACCTTCTACTCCTGCACTTCTGAATAGAGCTGTGCTGGTTGTTAGAAGAGTTTTAGGGTGTTCTATGGACAAGAAGAACATCCCATTTGAATGTTTCAGGGCTGGCCCCTAAAACACCTCTTCCACCATCTCCTGCACCCTCCCCAGCCTGCACCCACCCCATCCACACCCAGGGGTTCCTCTCGCTTTTGCCCCCAGACCTGATGGAGGGAGAAATCAGAAACTGGGAAATGGGACTTGGCTTCTGCTGCTGCTGAGCTTCACATCCCCTCACACAGGTAC
Organism: Empidonax traillii; assembly: GCF_003031625.1. Lineage (NCBI taxonomy): Eukaryota > Metazoa > Chordata > Aves > Passeriformes > Tyrannidae > Empidonax > Empidonax traillii. The sequence continues at coordinate 278,459 of NW_020956211.1, forward strand.
CTCCAGAGGAAGGGGAAGGAGGGAGGTCTGGAACACCAGTGTTATTCCAGGCTGGAGCAGGGTGCTGCTGGAGCTCCTGCAGAGTCAGCAGGTATTGCCTATCCAACACATGCCCTGCTCCATCTCCCACACCAGAAAGTCCAAGGGCAGCGTGACAGCTGGAGCTCCCAGGGCTGTGTGAGTTACTGTCCTGGGCATTCTCCCCTCCCATGAATCTCTACCCCGTAACTCTGAGGTGTGCTTCTCCCCTTGGCAAGTGCAGCTCTTGTTAACATCAGCCGGGGAGCTGAGTGGTGTGTAGGTGTGATTTAATGCTCCACTGAGCTCCAGCTCTCACTCAGCCCCTCATTTGGGAACACAGACTCCCATTTTCTCCTTTTGACACTGATGCATGTTGCTTTGGGGACCAAATGTGTGAAGTGGGAAAGGCAAGGCGCACAATTACGAACGTTTGATTTTTTAAAAGATGATTTCTGGGAGTTTAATCCACCTTCTGCATCAATAATATTGTTATCTGCCTGTAAAACACCTTCTGAGCACTGAGATCCGGTGGCCACCAGCCACTCCAGGCAGGCTCTGAGAGAACACAGGGTAGCAGAGGGAGGACTGGGATGGCACTTTGCCTGTGTGCAGGAGTGCTGCAGAGCATCAGGGAGAGGTTGCTCTTCCTTTCAAATCCCTGAGGGATTAAAAAAAGGGAAGCCAGATAAAGCCTATCTCGCTTCCCCACCTCCCCCCAACAAGCCACTGTGTACCTACTATGATATATGTCAAAAGTCTGGTCTGGGAAAGGCAAAGATTCCCATAATGGTGCCAAATCCTCAGGTTTGGAACAGTAACCTGTCCTCTACTCACCTGATTTTCAGTAGTAAGCACAGAGGTGTAAGCATGGAAAGCTTGTTTTCCCAACCTGTGGGACGCCAACACCTCCAGATCTCTGCCCTTCCTGCCTCGCAGCAAAATAAATCAGCTCCTCAAAACATGCCCACCTATGGCTGGAGGCAGATGGAACCTCTGCCACACCACAGCTGGCTCCAGTGGCAGCAGGAACTCACCACAGCCTGGAGTTACCTTGGCAGCCATGATTTACAACAGTGTTTCAGTGAATCTAATCAGAAGTGTGAATACTCCCCTCCTATCTGGCACACATCGTTGGCGTTCTAATTATTCACACATTTTGGCAAGCATTATGGTGTTCCCCTACCAAGCTCCTAATCCCTGCAGATCAGTTAAAATAAATGAAAGAGAGAATCAAAAGGCACTTAAAAATTCAACGGTTCTCTAAATGGGTTTGAACGGGCTCCAGATTATCAGCGGTTGCAGTTGACTAGCACTTAAAATTAGGCCCTCCCCTTCAACACACCTCACATTTCCCCTTCTCATTTAAAGGAACTGTCTGCCAGTCCCATTCCTGGATGTACCAAAATGTCTACACGAGCAAAAATGGAAAATATATGCACATCACCTCCATTCAGTCTATACTGCAAAACGTGGAGGTTTGTAATCTGAATGTGAAGCTATTAACAGCATGGAAAATAACCACAGAACGTGCTAATTCAGGAGAGAGTGGTAAAACCCAAGTTTTCCTTTTGTTATTTCTGTCTGGAAGAAATGCCCCACCATCAGGGACTGAGCTGCTGTCTCACAAAAGGGATGTAACGTTGAGATCTATCCCATTTGCCGTCATTAAAAATGCATCTCCCTTCCCTCCGCGCACACGGAATATCTGCAGAGGAGCCTCCCCACGTGTGTTCCCCTGTCAGGCAGCTCGCTATCAGACATTTTACCAGCTCTCTTCAAAGTCACTGCAAGGCTGCTCCCAGTCCTTCCCTCTGGCCAGGCTGTCCCCCAGCCCAGCCCCAGGAAATCTGTTCGCCCCAGCCCCGATTTCCCTGCAGCCTCCGGAGCCAGCGCTGCCCCTCGCCCTCTCCCTCCTTCCTGCATACAATTTTCTGCTCCAGCTGCTCTCCGTGACCCAGTAAGCAGAGCTGGGAATAAACTCTAACCTCTCCACTTCAGGTAGTTTAGCATTTATGTCTCAGAGCCAGTTTTCTGCCGGACCCACCGTCACTCACACACACATCTGCACACACATCCACATCCTTGCTGTCACACTTTTATATTTCACTGGGTTATTTTTTCAGCCAGCTATTTATGAGAGAAAAGACTGCTTTATTCTGCACAGTTCTTTTCCTTCTCCCTTACTTGCTCCCAGGTGCCTTGTATAACTGTGATGCTTTTGTTACCGCCCCGGCAGCATCCCAACACAAACAGCACCCACACACGGCTATTTATTAAAGACTCCCACCATTTATGTACCTCTGCCTTCAGAGGAAGCACCAAAGGAGTCAAAAATGTTGACGTTTCACACATAGGAAATAACGCAGGACAGGTCGGTGCCTCGAAATGACTCTTTTTTGAGTTGTCACCGTGGAAACGGGCCAAGATAAATCTCCACGTTACCAACACCAAGGGTCTTGGAGTGACTTCTAGGAAAATGCAGGACTGAAGGGAAAGGGGAGATGCTAACGAACACACAGGTGAGCAAGGCTGTAGTAAAAAGGATGTTTTCACGCCCATGTGTAACCGGCAACAATGAGAGGCTAATTTCGTGTTTGGTGTAAATCGACACAGTCTCATTAAGCTCATCAGGACACTGCAGATTTACACAGAATGAGGATCCATTTCCACTTGTTAGGGGAGGTGGAAATAACTGGTCATGCAGCAGTAACACAGCAGTTCTAGTTCACTGGTAGCCTGTTCTAGAGCACAGGGAAGAAGGAAAGCAGAAAAAATGGAAAGATGAGGTGGTGGAGAGGGGGAAAAGCGAGTGAAAGAGTGTCTGAGGCCTTCTCCCCATGCACCACCTCCTCAGAGCTCTCCTAAGACAGCCCAGTCTGGCAGTTCTAGCCAAACACATCCACTCAATGGAAAAAAGTTACTCACAGAAATGTTGTTTTCTTGAACATCGAATAATTTGAAATCACAGCAAAGGCATTAATATGTATTTGTATGTATTTACAAGTAATTTAATTATGAGGTCAAAAACTGCTGGCTACATCTGTCAGGCTTCCAAGTACACAGAGTGATTAATCCACTTTTTTTAAATTTTTACTTTTAACATCATTTTTTAATGCTCATCAGGGGTCCATCGTGTTTGGCTCAACAGACCTGGAGCATTAAAGCAGAGGCTTTAGGCACTGAAGACTTTCTACATAAGGGGTTTTAAGAATTCTCTACCCCATACCCAAGGCTGTAGCGTACCCTTGCAGCCTCTGGGCTCAATTTGACAAGAAGAAATGCCAGGGAATGATGTGGGAACAAGAAGGAAAAAGTGTCAATAGTTGGAGGGAAACCACATGGAGGAAGGAGGGAGCAAGTTCCTATTATTGTTACCCAAAGGTTCCATCTTCGTGGTCTCATGCAAATACACTGAAAGCAGAGGGCAATGGGAAAAGAGCAGTTTCCTTTTCTTTGCTCTTCAAAATCAAATGACATTATTTTCCTCTTGCATCTTGCACAAGGCCAGCAAATCCCCTGAAGCTGGTGTGCATTCCACACTGTGTGTGCTGGTTAATCCAAAAGCATGTGATTGTGTGTCCCCAGGTCTGGTATGAATTACTGCAGAACAACATTCCTCATTTATGACCGCAGTCAAAACATTAAGGAGATTGAAATTTTCTTTTTAACATGCACTCAACTTTAGTAGACCCCTTCATAATCTTGTTTTGGAATGATTTTTTTTTGATTGTTAGCAACAGAACAAAGTTATCTGGAATATGTCTGTAGTAAGATTGAGCCTCAATAGATTTTTAGATAAGGCAGATTAATGACTTGTATTTGTATGGCGGCTCAAAGTGTTTCACAAATATTGATGAATTAAAGCCTCCTGACAGACTTCCAAGCAGGACAATGTTAACATCCCCTATTTGCAGATGGAACTGTAAACTCTGTCAAGAGATATTCAGAGATTAAATTATTTGCTTAGGGTCAGAAAGTCACCACCAGCACTCTGGAGTCACACACTGCTCCCTCGCCAAAACACACCGGTCACATCAGGATGGGCCACAGGCATAAACATCCAGAAACCCTGACTCCCCTCCATGAGGGAACCAGGGCATTTAAAGCCTACAAGAATGGAAGTTCTGCTCTTGTTCTTCCCCACTACATCCTATTTCATCTGCAAACAGGAATAAAAAGTCAACAAGAACAACAATCAAATAAATAAATAAATAAATAAATAAATAAATCTCTAACTTTGGCCCGCTGATTGGCAGTTGGCTTTATTTGCACCCTCTGTGCTGGCATCAGCAGCACCCCATGATCTGGCCTTCTAGAGGATAAATAGATGTAAACTGGAAAAGTCTACAGCTCGTAACAGATAATGGCTTGTACCTTTAGTGTCTTAAAGCTCGGCACCTTTATGTCATAAATGATTCCTTGTCTAGCAATAACGGTATGTAACATGCTCTCAGGGAGAAAAAGGAGAAAAAGAGGGAGGAAAAAAACCCACGGTACCATTTGACTGAAAATGCAAAAACATCCACTGGATGCATTGCAGTGTCCAGCAAGTCTGAGTGATTCTGGGGTTTCCCTCAGCAGCTGACAAAAACCAAATAAAATCATATCAACGAGCAGGGCCCAGGGCATTTCCAGCACATCTGTGGTTCTTCGTGGGATGGATCTTGCCCATCTATTTTTACTTTGCATTGCCTCTGGTTACCTGTGCACATCCAGATGTGCTCACACCACTCTCCCCTGCTCTCTGCCTCAAACAGACAAAGGATATTAAACCAGAGAGACGTGAACTCTGACCTTGGCAAAAGGTGCATAAGAGCCTTACAAAACTCACCTCAGAATAAACTTAAAAGCCACTGGTGGGAATCCAGCCTGCTATAAGCTGAAACCACGGGAGGAAACCAAACATCTGGGCCCCATGCAGTGTGAGTGGAAGTGCATGTGCTGTTCCAGGCAATCCCTACAATCAGACATCCTACATGGAATGCAGGGCAGTGCAGGCACTATTGTGTGGCACTAATGGAACAGACTGAGCAAAGATACCCCAAAGGTTCCTCCAGACAAAACTCAGGAGAGACCCTGGCACAGTGTGCACTTCCATGATGTTTCCTACAGATTTCAGAACTCCAACCAATGCTCCCTCAGCCCTCACACAGCGGGGACAGCACCCAGAACACTCTGCTCTTTTTGGGGGCAGTAACATGGGAATCTCTCTCTAATGTTGAGTTGCCAGGGCAAAGTCACTACTGAGAGGCACCACAGAACTTTCCCACTGCACAGCAGCAACAGAATGTCTCTTAGAACCACAGAACTACAGAATGGCTTGCACTGGAAGGAACATTAAAGCTTCGCTCATTTCAAGCCCCTGCATGGGCAGGGACACCTACACTAGACCAGGTTGCTCCAAGCCCCATCCAACCTGGCCTTGGACACTTCCAGGGATGGAGCAGAGTTTTGTGAAGGATCCTCAGCAAAGGAATCCCTTCCTCTCTCACACTGGTACTTTATGCTCGATCACAGACCCGGCTGCACTTTTGGACAGAAGCTGCAGATTTAAAACACTGCTCGTCTTTCATTCTGTGTGGGATTTTCTTTTCTTCTTTTTTAACTTAGCAAATGCTGCGGTGTGCACTCTCATTTTTGATTATAATAGCTAAAGATATGCACGCAAAAAGCATCCTAATTACTGCTTTCCTGGCAGACGCAGCCATTTCCTTGGGTTTTTATTGCCATTAGTTTTCCTCACCGATTTATCCTTAGCTACTCTCTCTGCATCTCCCTCGCCTCCCCTGAGCCCTTTCCTCCTCGCTTCTCAAGACTTGTCAGCACGCCTCCGATCCCCAGGAGAGATTGAAGGCCTTGTAAAACCCACTGCGCAAACAAGCATTCCTGTTCATTTATCACATTTAGCATGCGCACTTCCACACTCATCAAAACCGAGCCTGAGCTCGCTAAGTCATTTCCCTCTCCCAATTACAAATTAGTCCATTAGGCTGTCTGCAGTAGGCCCTCTGTTGCATCTTGGTAATGGCTTCTGAGATTTCCATCATAATCGTAATGGCTCCCTGTGCAGCCATGAGGGCAGATGGAGGCCGCTCGTGGGTAATGAGGTATCACACTACCAAAGGGCACAGCTCTGGGCTCATTATTTAGTCTTGGCTGTTTTGTGAAAACAACAACAAAGGTAAAATGCTGAAGGGAACACTTTAGCATATTAAATTAACACTTCTTGAAATTTCTCTCTGTAAACATGCCATATTTTTTCTTTATGAAACATCCCATGTGTCTGAGTGTGCGACGTGAGGGAGGAGGGAGGAGGGAAAAGGGACCAGAGATGGCGTGTGCTGCCACGTCCTCCCCACGGGCAGAGCCTCTCCCTGCGGGCACCGAGCTGGGGAACACGGGGACAGTCCTGAGGAGCTTGGCTGGGCATGGGCGGGCAGAGGGCTCGGCACACGTGGCCTTCCCTGGGATCTGCTCTGTGCACTCACATGGGAGCTGCTGAGCACTGACCACCTCAGGCTCAGTCTCTCCTGCCTGAGCTGTCTCTAAAGGCAGCATCTGCAAGGCATGGATCTTCTGGTCAAGATCTCCAAGGGATGGATCTTCTGGGCAGGATCTCCAAGGCATGGATCTTCTGGTCAAGATCACCAAGGGATGGATCTTCTGGGCAAGATCTCCAAGGGATGGATCTTCTGGAGAGTTGAACTGGGGGCGCTCTCTGGGACCAATCACCAGTGCTGGGACCCAGCATTCTGGCTTGTCCCTTTCACAGGAGCAGCCAAGGCTGGATAATACTGAATACTCCCAAAGTTGTGATCATCCCTAATGAAGATGGCACCCTAAAACAGCAGGGACAACCCTCTGCCCAGCTCCACCTCCACACACAGCAGCCCAGAGCCCTGGCATGGTGGGGCTGGCACGGCATCGCACGCGGCCATCAAGGCACGTGGGGCCTGGCAGGCAGCTCATCTCAAAGAGAGAAGTAATGTTTAGGACAAGCAGGTTAAAATCAATATCAATTAGACACTCGTTGAACATTGCTGCTCTCTTTAGATTTTGTCTGTTGGACATGAACTGTCGCTAATTTGACTCTGCTCCCAGTGGCACAATAGTGCTCAAGATACCAAATCCTGCTGCGGGTGGGAGTTAGGGACAGTCAAGGCGAAGGCTCTCCCTTCTCACTGGAGCTGGGCTTAATTTGTTTCCATGTCATTTTTTTCCACCCATCTGAGAGCAGTAGACTATAAATAGGCAATTGGCAAGGTCAGTGGTAGAGCTCAACGTGGGTGGGAGAGGAGACGAGGAACAAGAGCGGGGAGGGGACGGGAAGTTTCTGTCCCTCTCCCGCACACAACTTGAATGGCATTACAAGAGTAAGTCTGCAGGAGAATGAAAATGTCATCAATGTCTTTATAGGTCTGGCACCTTGTGGAATTTGCCTAAATGTCAGCCAAGCATATCCAAGGAAGAGGCAAATCAATCTGTGCAGGGAGGGATTTCTGCACATCTCGCTTCTTTTGCAGGATGTATCCCTGCCTGTGACCGGAGAGCGGGAGCTGCAGCTCCCACTGGGGGAGGCAAAACCAACCCAAACACTTCAAGATACTTTCCTCAAGTCACTGAGCAGCAGCTCCTGTGCCCCTTTCTGAAGTCCTGGTGGCACCAGCCGTGCTGTCTACACTGAAACACATTTCTAGATGGTAGATGGTGAGGGAATATTGAAAAACATGTTTCACATGTTTGGATAGCGGGGAAAAAAAAAAGGCAAGGCGGGCTAGTGATTCTGGCCTGAGATAAGAGGTGTGCAAATCCAAAGTTAGCAGGTGGATTGCCATCCAACTCTGCTTTGGTGAGCAGTAAAACACAAATTTATGAGCTGGGTTTTGTTAAAGTCGGATATGGATTTTTGAAAATGAAAAGGATGGATGGGAGGACGGCAGTGAGACATTTAATCAATGTCATAAAAATGTAACATTCATTGGTCTCCTAAAATGAAATTAATAATCTGTGTAGAAGTATCATTAGGAGATAAGTGACATTTTTAGGCTTTGATTTGTAACTTGTAACAAATCTTACTTCCACATATTTCAAACATTCTTAGTGATATCCATCTTTATTAAAACATACCAAAACCTTTTCACCTCAGCTAGAGTGGCCCATCAAGCATTTTTTCCCCAGCATAATATCCTTAAGTAAAAAGATACATTATCAGGCACAGACTTTGCAGTAATGAAGGCAGGAAGAGACATGCTCCATACCATATTCAAATTAAATCAGGGATTTCAATACTCCCTGATTATCAGGGAGTCTTGTCTTTCACTAATAAATTTCTCCTTCATCCCAGGCAGAGGCTTCCTAAGCTCTCTCTGAACTGATCAGACATTTCATTGTGTGCAGGAGGGCAAGGATAAGGTGTGTGCATGTGGGGAGGAGGAAATTGGGGTGGGGGATACAAAATTAGGTGAGTCTGCTCCATAAATGATTGGAGATATCACATGGAAAGGCACCTTCCAGGGACACAGTTCTGCTTCTCATGCCCTGCTGAATTCAGAAGGATTTGGGGGAAGGAGTAGCTAATATACAGAGGTTTATTCTCCTTACGTTTAACGTCAAGGCATTTTGCATCAGAATATTTTCATACATTTTAATGGAGCTACCTTGGATTTGCTCCAGCTGAGGGAAGAAGTCATAGTCCAGGGCATGGATTATTAGCAGAGACAGGAGGGGAGGTGACACCCTTCCTCTCCCCTCCCCTTGCCTTTCTAAATTTAAGGCCCAGAAGAGCACTGGGAAAGATTTATCTTTTTCTTAATTAACAACAGAATCACAATCAACTCGTGCATCTGGGAGAGTTTGCACCTTTTCTTCGTGGATCCCTGTCAAACATATTCTAATTAAGCTGTTTCTGTTTTCATTGTGGACCAAGAGGAGGCTGACAGCAGGGAAAAGTTGGTGAGAGTTATCACTGCACACGTTCAGAAGTTGCAGAGATAAAGGACAAGCCCCATGTTGTGGCTGTGACAACAGTGACAGAGAGGGTCCCTGCTGAGAGCCACGTGCTGGAGCCTGGCACATCGTCCTTGCCTCAAAGAGAATGCAGGATGAACAGGAAAGGGAGATAAAGGAGGGATCACAATCCTATCTGCACATGGAAACTGAGGCACGGAGAGATGTGATTCTCTGCCCAGTATCACAAAGCTGCTCTGCATCAAAATCAAGTGGTGCACCTAATTCTCCAAAGTCCCAGTTAAGTCCCTTAATCACAAACTGCTTCAGGGCCTAGAGAGAATTGTCCTGTATATTAATTATCCTTTACATTTGAAGAGTCACTAGGAAAGTGCTCTTGTTTTTACTTCTAAGCCAACTTCCAAAGAGTCCCACTTAATAAAGCATTCAAAACTTCACAAGGGATTTCTGGCCAATTTTGTTACCACCTCTGATTCTAACTGTGTTATCCCATAACTGCTCAAGCACGTGAGAAAAGGACACGTTTCTTTTATTTGTACATCTGAATCTGTACAAATTTAGCATCCACGTCTGAGGGAACTGGGTGACACTATTACACTGTACTGATGTCCTGCTCTCAACAGCCCCACTTGGATTCAAACCAACAGTTTCAAATAAAATGTCAGATAATATACAACATCACAGGAACCAGCTGACCATTCTCAAATATCGAGGTGGTATTGTTACACATGTCCAAGGGCTTTGGGCTCCCTAATTTCACTGAGAAACTCAGGCTGCAGGTTTGTCCCTGTCCAAGGCCAGGAGCTGGATTTGGATGATCCCTGGGGGCCTCTTCCAATTCAGGATATTCTGTGATTCTTAGACTGTCTGTGTCCTTCAGAGCTGCTGCCTGGGCTCACCTGGCCACGTCAGGAATGTCACAGAACCAACTGCAAACGGACGCCCACCAGTTCCAGAATGTCACAGAGGGAAGGCAGCTGCCCTGCCTCCTTCCCCACCTCTGAAGTTCCCCCTATTGACAGGTATTGAATACAATGACTCAGTAATACCCCTTTTATCCCCTTATTGTCATTTTTGCCTACCTTGCTTTCCACCGAAATTATTTACTGAAAGAAAAACACAAAGGCCCCTCCCTTTCTGAAGGTTAGGTCTTTGCTCAAGCCCACAGATTTTAACCTCATAAATATTCCCAGCTATAAGATCTTATTAAGAAGGTATGTCTCCCAAGAGCATAAAACCATCAAGCTGTAAATTTTATTTAATTTCCCATGAGATTTCCTAGCCTCATACATATAATTAGAGTGCAGTATAGAGCACTTTTTGTGTTTTGTCAATAAATCACTAGGGAACAATCAACGTTTAAGAGGACAAGCTTTAATGATTTTTCAGACCCCTAAGCAATCATGCCTGCTACAGTGGCAAGCTGGTCTTTAACTTTCTCTAACTAGGATTGTGGACTGTAATGTTAGAGAGGGTCCCAAACACTTAATCCTATTAGACTCCGCAGCCCAGACAATCATAGCTTATACCCCAGGGACATATTGATTTTGATTTGGTTGACAGATAAGACCAGCCAAGCTACTGTAGGCTATGCTTTATTAAGTGTTTACAAATTAAATATCTTAAGGTCCGTAACAAGCACAGCTCTGCAGCACAGGCAGCTGCAGGTCTGCAATTACCTGTGCAGCTGGACAGGGGATGACTGCCCATCAATCAGCCAGGGCACAGCTCACAGCATCAGGAGCATCCCGTGCTCCAGAGGCCCCAGCCTGCTCCTCATCCAGGAGGACACAAGGCCTCTGAAATCCATTTCAGCACAGCCTCTGAGGGGCTGAGATCCTCCTGCAAGACCTTGGCAAAACATCCCAGGAATGTGTCTGTCAGGAGGAACTCATCAGGGTGTATTTCAGCGCTGAGCCATGACACAAACTCTGTCATGTTTTTAAAAAGCCACCTCTCACCTGACTTATTTTGCCCTTTCTACGCTTTATCTTAACTGTCAAACTGAGCATCATTTCCACGCTGCTGCCACAGCCTGTATTTCTTCTGTCTCACTCACCCTGCCTGGGTACTCTGGGAAGCTCCCCCCCTGCACAGTGCAGACAAAGACAAACCATCCTTCCACATGCACACTGTCTGTGACTTTAGGAAAGACAATCCCACTCTGTTAAAAAAAAAAAAAAAGAAAAAGAAAAAGAAAAAAAAAAAGAAGTAGATATTGTAGATGATTTAGAGAAAAAAAATGTGTGCAATAAAATCCTTTCTTGCATGCAAACCATAAAATAACTTTTACACCTGGGAGAGCTGAATGAGTATATTTGTGATTTGGCATTATTTTACCCTTGACTTTGCACTGATGTCAATGACAGGAGGAGAAAAATAGCTGCAGAGAACTGGATGCAAAGAATTCATAAATTCACTGAAAGGAAATATCTGAAAAAGAGGAATTGCCTTCCCCAGCCACACAGTGCCTGGCACTACGCACAGCTCCTTGGGTCAACAGGCAGGACGGCGTTTCTGTCCCCTGAATTACCCTTGTGATCTCAAGTGGAAACCAGCTCTCAGGCACTGAATGCACATTAAACACTCGAGCTTTTCGTCGTATAATTTGATAATCACACCAACTACACTATCAGGCAAGAGTCTCCCAAGTACTTTAAATATGTTAATGAAGCAAGATTTTATCTATAGACTTATACAGCTTGCACAAATCTATAAATAGGCTTATCTCAGGGTTATTGCTGTTATAAATTAATTATGGAAATGTCAACCAAATCAGGTACATGCCAGAGGAGTAATGGGGAGAGCAATGATTTGCAACAGAAGATTCAGATAGTGGGTGACCTGCATGAAGGGTTCACAGCCCCTGGCAGCAGTCCAGGGGCTTCAGGGGAATTTAACCTTGAAGAATACACTTAAAATTGGTTTCCATATGAGTAATTGACAGTGGCTGGAGAAGTGGACTGAGTTAGGGAAGAGTTATTGCACTGTTTTCTGGTAGGATCTCATCCCTTAAGCCACAAATGTTTCTTTTTAGGCACTGGGGGTTGCAGAGTAAAAGGTTTGGGGTTTTCTTGGGGAGGAAAGGTGAGGAAATGGGGATGGGGGGCCTTGGAAAAAAATTACTTTTTTCCCCACTTATATTTGATTTTTTTTTTTTTTTTTTAAGGACAACAACAAAAGTATGTCACTCCTGAATATTGTAAAAAATTTCAAATGTGCATCTAACCCAAACTGCACTCCAAAAAGGATGAAAGATCCATCAGGGCACAACAGTTACTTGGGTCCTAAATGCCATATTACTTTCATTTATTCTTTATAGAGCAACTGGACCTATGAACTCTGGCTCTGAATAAGGACTCTTGCTATATCAGCTGCTTCACAACCTGAACAAAAGATCACACATGCCCAAAACATCCGGAATTCAAAAAGGAAGTATCCTTCATTTTACATATTTAATGCCTATTATCCTTTTATTTATCCAGAAGACAGCTTTAGAATATTTTTATTTCAGCTTTTTTTCATTCTTATAACAGGTTGATATCATTGTTGAGGCACTGATAAAGAAGAAACAAGGACATTAGTAAATTAAATACCACATTACACTGTGCCAGCAATGCTGGAGCTGAAGGATGTTAAAACTGTGTATATTGTGTCAGTTCAGAAAGATCAATGCAAAAAGCTGTTGACTATATATATAGATTTAAAAAAAAACAAAAACAAAAAAAAACCACTATTTTGACAGTGATTGACATTGGAAGAGTTTGAGTCTCCAGTCCTGTTCTGCTGCAGCCAGTGTAAAGTTCTTACAGAACTCATCCCAAAGAGCTTGCAAACCCCACAGTGTCCTTCACTAGGAATTGAGATATTACTCTGGGTAGCAGAATTCTGTCTCCCAGCTAGGATCCACTTCTGTGTGACTGAAACACAGATAAACTGGTGAAAGAGGCTGCTTCTAGAATATCAACTAATCTCAGGGTACTTGTAAATTCTTTATTCTTGTGGCTACATCAATATAAATGGATTAAAATGCTTTCTGTTGCCTGCTAGGACACGGTGCTTTAGCTGGTCAAATATAGATCTGATTGTAATGATCTGTGGGCTAAATATTACAGCTCTCTGCCCTTAAACATGAGCTGCAGAGAGAGGCCAACACTGGCAACCAGATCCACCCTCTGCCAGCTGGGTTCGTGTCTCACACCTGAGCCCACCTCAGATACCTGGGGCCAATCCCAGTCCCAAACTGGGAGACTCGAGATGCTCCCCAGAATTATCGAGCTGCTCAAGGATTTCCTGCTCTCAGCTGGAGGAAAGCCCTGCCAAGCAGGCAGAGCCCCCCACACCGACAGGATTAGGCCTGGGAGAAAGGGGCTGGGATTCCCTGTGTAACCACCACAGTGCCACAGTTCTGAGTGGGAAGACAAAATGCTCACAGACCTGGTTATCTCCCACAGTCTCAGGATAATCTGAGTTGGGAGGGACCCACAAGGATCACTGAGTCCAGTTCTTAAGTGAATGGTCTGTCTGGAGATGGAAGCTGTGACCTTGGTGTCATTGGCACCTTTTTCTAATCAACTGAGCTGAAAAAAAAAAAGAGTTTTCTTTTATTGTTTTCCTATTTTAAGCCTTGTATGCATTCACACATTTCTGTTTTCTCAGTCATCAATCAGAATATTCTGAGTTGGAAGGGACCCACAGGGATCAACAAGTCCAACTCTTAAGCAAATAGCACATTCTGGGACTGAACCTGCAACCTTGGCATGTTTAGTACCATGCTTTGACCAGCTGAGCTAGTCTCAGGTTCTAATCCCAAAGCAAAATATCATGGATTTTCTTCCTCTGCTCTCTAATGAAGACATGGATGGTAAGACATGAAAGAAAAAAGGCGAATGGAGTAAGGATTGTTCCACAGGCCAGGATGCAGAAAGGATAAAATCATCAAGAAGCCTTTTATAGCTTATTTCCATTTGGGTGAATTTGTCTTGGGTGCCACAGGAGCAGCACAGCACCTGCACACTGTTTAAACACAGATTCAACCTCAGAACTCTGGTGGAAACAACACTTAGGTGGTGCTCAGGTTCCCTTTTGGCTCTGCACTGAAAGAACTTCAACCATACCCTGCTCCTTCCCTTGGAAGACACAGGCTCCATACTCTGGTTTAAATGCAACAAAGAGCAGGGAACATGTTGTGAAGTTCTGCCCTGCAGCATCTGCTACTGGACCTTTCCATAAAAATTAACAGCTATATTACAGACATTGAATTCATATCTCCCCCCTGCTTAATAGATAGATAATGGACTCAAATTCTCAGCCAAAAAGTCACAGCATGAGGCAATTTTCTACAGATGAAGTTCAGTTCTAAGGATCTTTATAAAATGCTTAATATCTCCTGAAAAGCAACTTACAGATTTATAAATACACCTACTCATTTCCCTGCAATGGGGTGCTGCACACTATAGCTCCAGTCAAACTCAAACAAAATCTGTATGGAGCCTGTGTGGTTCTCCCAGTGACAGTGTGGGATGCATGGAATAAAGCAAATGACCTCTGGTGTCTTTGTTTTACACGGCACGTGGTCAAACCCCTCATTCAACCTCTGCACATTTCTTTTTCCAGGGAGCCTACAAGTCTTTAAGTAAAACTCCAAAATATTTGTGTGCTTCACAGAAGGTGTCACCCCCGTGGTAGGTGTGGCTCTCAAATGCATTCCCAGTTCCCAGCAGCGCAAACGATTTGTGGATGACAGCAGGGAAGGCAGCACCACACTGTCCTGTGACCACTTTCCATCACCTCCTGCCACAGACATGTGGTGCAGGTTCCAACTCGTTGCTGTCCTGGCAGCTGGGGGGTTGTACCCTTGTGGAAATCATTTAGGGAATAACGGGTGATGTGAGATTCAAGGAGTCTGGAAATACTGATTAAAATACCACCTCTTACCCATGATTTCCCCATTTACTGCTCCTAAAATTTTAACTAGGTTGAACTGGGCAGACATGTCAGTGGAGTGTGTGGAGACTGACTGTGCTCCGTTCTCCACGACCTGCTCACAGCTACTGCTCACAAACAGCACAGGGATTTGCTGCATATGCAGCTCTGGGGCCAGGCCATTAGGGCTTATCCAAAACTGGCTAATGAGTACTCTGGTTACATCCTGGAATTCATAAAACTTTTGGAAGTGTTATATTGGTCTTGTAAAAGTGGGGGGTGTGTGCAGTGTACTCTGAAGACGCCTAAATGTGAAGTATTTCACAGGAGGCTGTGGAAAAAGCTTGTCTTCCTCCCTGTGTTTTGGCATCAAAAACTATGGATGGATAATGGGAAGCAGAGGAGCACAGGCCTGGGCACCAAGGCCCCCAAACTATCTCAAAACAAGGGATCAGCCTGGGGACAGGAAGAGTGAACTTCATTACAACAAATCCCACGGACAGCACAAACCTTACACCCAGCAGAGAGGGGAGGAAACAGTGGAGCTTGATTTGGGATATCCAAGTGCTTCCAGGTCCTGATCCAAACCCACTGAAAAGAAAGATTTCACTGGGCTTCAGATCACATTTTGAGCATGTACAACTAGGCTTGTGCTGTTTGGGGACATAATGAAGGATTAACATTGCTGCTGACCTGGCTGATGGAGAGGAAGGAATGACCCAGCTTCTCCTTCAGACTGAGGCCTGAACAAACAGTGGCCAAAGACTTCTGAAAAGTAAAGGAGTTTTCTTTTCCATATGTTAAGGTAAGGAAAGATCACACGGACTTTTATCCAAAGCAGGAGAGGATTAAATCCCTTTTATTCTTTTCAGAAAACTACAGGTCAAATGTATTTCCCTTATGGCTCTAGACTAGCAAGAAAAATGCAATGAATAAACATGAAATGTGGAAAGAGGGAAGAGTCCATTGCACCACAGTAAATGAGGTGACTTAAACCTGGTATTTTCCATTAAAAACACACTTTTACCATCTCTGAGAAAATACAGTTCACTATCATTCAGATCTTACCAGCAGCTCTAAAGGAATAAAGAATCATCTGCCTTGAAATTAAACAAGGACTGTTCTGAGGCAGAAAAAGAGTCCAAGGATGAAGAGGCAGAGTTCAGCCAATCCACCATCAAGCCTATCCCTGAGGATGGACTCTGTCTCTAGGCACATACAGACAACCTGGAAACGTAAGAAGATCCATTTGATCCTCAACAGGTTCATAAAGCCATTTTATTCCCTTTATTCCCCCAAAAGCCACAGACAGTGCTGTGCTGCAACTGGCCAGCCACGTTCTAATTAAGCAGTGGTAGTTTCAGCACAGACTATTTCCTGGGGATTAATGACCGACAGAGAGGCAGTTGATGATCTGGGGCCCATTAATGCCAGTCAGTCATTAATCCCCAGCCATACCCTGCATCCAAGTCATTACAGATATTATTAGACCGGGGTACAGATTTGTTCTGTGGATGCCTGTTATTGGTTTGAGTGCCTGACATGGCTGTTGCTGGGCTTTGCTCCTGCTTATAATCTGAGGGACTGCCAGGAGGAAGCAACATTTCTGATTATGAAGGTTTAAGCCTCAGAACACCAAACTTCCTCTCCGAGTTCAGATAAGCCCCCTAATCTCTCTGCAACTAAATTACATCACCTTGAAAGGGAAAAAAAGGATTACCTATTTACAGGAGATGCAAATAAATTGTCAGAAATGTAAGAAATGTACTTCCACTTGTCAGAGAATGGTAAACACTGTTTACCAGCCCCATGCTTTGCTCCAGAAATTATTAAATAATAATAATAATAATAATAGTAATAATAGTAATAATTATAACTTAAAAAAAAAAAAAAAAAAGAGGAGAAGAAGGGATGGCTGAAGGCCAGTAACACAGGGTGGGATGCAGAGCAGCCTCCGGGGCTTGTCACCCTCTGTGCCACACAGACCAGCTGAGATTATCCTCCCCCAGTGCTGGTGAGGCAGAACCAGCCTGAGAAGCACATGGACGAGCAGTGGGTTCCAGGATGCTCCAGAAGCACTTGGCAGTATCCCTTTGGATGAAGCACTCATGGGATGTCCCAGCTTGAGCCTTCTGGTCCCTTTGCTGCTGCAAACCCCCTCTCTGGAATGAGGAGTTAATGAGTGC
>NW_020956211.1:296959-298529 GCF_003031625.1 Empidonax traillii
CCAGGACTGTGATGTACCAGTGATCAATGCAACACTGCAGATGGGGGCACTGTTCTGATCCATCAGCCAAATCCATGTGAGAGCAGGTAATAAGTTGCAGAGGTATAAATTGCCCCCAGCACTCTGGTATGCAGACGGGTTCACCTCACATAAGAATACTTGCAGTAGTAAAAAAAAAAAAAAAAAAAAAAAAAAAAAAAAAAAAAAAAAAAAAAAAAAATCCAATTAGTGTCTAAAAATCCCAAGACATGATATTACTTGGGGAAAGAAAAAAAATAGGGGGAAAAAATCCCCTCTAAGGCTTGATACCTTGACAACCAACAGGTAATATTTTGCTTTTATTGTCTACAAAGTAATGAGAAAGTGAGAAGAGCTGTGAGTGTGGGTGTCAGAGGGAGCTGCTTTACAGCAGGAGTAAGGCACTTCAGGGTGCAGTAGGATTTACCCTCCTCATTTAAGGTCTCCCAGTGTGCTTGTTGATGCCAACCACTGCCAGCTCCTCCTCTGGACCAGGTCAGTCACCAGGGAGCTGGTTCTCTGCCCAGCACCCACCATGTGCTCCAAGCCAATGCTTCAGGGCAGGGAAAAATCCCACACACAGCTCCTACCACAGAGGAGCAGCTGCAGGGTTCTCATGGGAATTTCCTCCTGGACCCTCTCTGAGGAGCAGTTTATTCCCAGTTCATTATTAATCTTCCATCTGCCATGTCCAGGAGAGCTGGGGTGTGCTGTGCTGGCTGGAGAGTGATAATCACTTCTCCCAGTGCAGGTGGCAGCTGATGGAGCTGCCCCACTCAGCCCCTTTGGATTCACCTGGCAAGCTGCACTGCAAGATGTCTTGGTGGATGTTTTGGCCTAACAGGGCTCATAGTAGAGCATTCCTGCTGCAAAATCAGATGTCAAGAGATGTTTTTTTTTCAAATCCCTTTGGCCTTAGCACCACAGGTAAAACAAGAGACCCCTCTGCTGGTCCCTGTGCCACACATGACATACAGGTGTCAGTAGGACCCCAGCTCTGCCCCTCGGGTTGCACTTACTCCATCACCTTTTCCATGACCCAAATTATCTGTTCTTCAGAGCCCCATGAGAGCTGCTGGGGCCACAGCCCAAGGGCTGCAGGGCCGTGCTCAGTGTGGAGCAAAGTGAGGAGGGGTTCCTCTTTTATTTCCTCAGAGTCTCACAGAGATCGAAGTTTTCAGGAGGAAGAGACAGAAAGGAGAAAAGAGGAATTTCAAACCATCTTCAGAGATTTGGAAAGTGACCTTTCTGTACACACCTTAAGCACATTTCACCTTGACTTCCTTCAGCTCATCAGCTGAACTGGAGGAGATTGAGGTCAGACTTCACTGGGATCTGCAGCTCCTCCCGAGGGGCAGCTCCAATCTCTGCTCTGGGGGGAGCAGGGACAGCCCCCAGGGAATGGCTGGAGCTGTGTCAGGGCAGGCTCAGGGTGGATCTCAGCCAAAGGTTCTTCCCCCAGAGGGTGGTTGGCACTGAACAGGCTCCCCAGGGCAGTGGGCACAGCCCCAAGGCTGCCAGAGCTGCAGGAGGGTTTGGATGATCCTCTGGG
>NW_020956211.1:299510-312134 GCF_003031625.1 Empidonax traillii
GGGGGAGCAGGGACAGCCCCCAGGGAATGGCTGGAGCTGTGTCAGGGCAGGCTCAGGGTGGATCTCAGCCAAAGGTTCTTCCCCCAGAGGGTGGTTGGCACTGAACAGGCTCCCCAGGGCAGTGGGCACAGCCCCAAGGCTGCCAGAGCTGCAGGAGGGTTTGGATGATCCTCTGGGGCACAGGGGGGGACTCTGACACAGTTCCAGCCATTCCCTGGGGGCTGTCCCTGCTCCCCCCAGAGCAGAGCTCAGTCCTGCCCCTCCTCTGCCCCTGCCCAGGTTGCTGGGACAGCACTGAGGTGTCCCTGTGTCTGGTATCTCACAGCCCTAACCCCTCCACAGGCCCTGCTGCACAGAGGGCACCCAGATCACCCCTGGGAAGGGTTTGATTTCCAGGGGTGAAACACCCTGGGGACAAGCAAAACATACACCAGGGAAACAGCCTCTTTGGAAGACAACTGTCATTAGCAGCTGAGTTACCTCACCTCTGCCCTTTGCAGGAGAGAAAGAAATTATCCCCAGGAGCATCTCCGTGGAGCGGAGCCTGTGGCACATTCCATCTCATGCGTATCTTGTTTATTCTAAGTGGAGCTACAAATCTGTCGAGTGAGCATTTTGTTTTGATTAAAAATTAATAGCTGCTTTTGACCCAGGTGGATTAATTTCACTTTCACTGAGTATCAAGTTAATTGACACAAACTACTGTCAGGTGAAAGAACCAATTAACAAACTGTGAGGAGGACTCCTCTCCCCCTCCCTCCTTCACTCCCCCAAATGTTGTTTTGACTGAAGGTGTTTTTTTTCTTCCTTTAATAGAAAAATTTTATCTCAGCAGAATGAGATTAATTACTTTACAAACAGAGGAACAAAAGGAAGCAGAGGGTGGGGTGCTGCCTCCCTCAGTGCCCAGAGTGCACGGGCAGAGGAGGGCTGGGGAAGGGCCCTGCTCCTGCCTTGCCGAGGCTTGTTCTCACCAATTAACTGCCACTTCCAAGATTGTCAGTCATCGGGCTTGGAGGTGGCTGGGGTTTATTGCAGTTTGGCAGGAGGCTTTGCTGAGGTGCCCAGAACATGCTAGGGAGGTCATTTGAACATGAGCAGGCAGGACCCACCCAGGGCGTGGGGCAGCACAAGCCACACAAACCCCTCCCATTCCCCAATTTTATATTTAAATCAGAAGTTTTCTATAGCAAGGTATTAGAAATAGCAGCATGCAGCAGCCTAGGAAAATCCAAGTAGTTCCTTATTTAATGCCTGTTCAATGTAAGCCAGCCCAGCCCTTGCTGGTTGAGCTCTAGGAATTGTTTTCCAGAGCCTGGAACAGGGACTGGCAGTCTGGTAGGGAGGGCTGGCAGAGGGGCTGGTGCTTGGCCAGTGTTCCAAGCAGCCACACACGACCTGTATCAGAGGAGTGGACACATGCTTTCCAGTTTTCAGGTTGTCAGAACAGCTATTGGGAAATCAGAGGTACATTTTCCATAAGCAAAGTGACTTACACGTCCAAGTATCATTTTCAAACTGTCTTGTGCTAGAGAAGGTAAATCCCTGCAGGAAGGAGGAGGCATAAAAAGCATGTTGGGTATGCAATTCCTATTAAAAACAAAACTAGTAGGCTGCCTGATTTGCTTATGCCCTTCTAGAAATCCTGTAAGAAGCATATTTACATCTCCAGGCATCCAAATGCCACCTACAGATCTTGTCCTTCAGAATTCACGTGATTTGGACATCTAAACATCATATGCCTATTAAAAAAATTAAATATAGTCTCCTAGATTGTCTGGCTGGGTTTAAAAATCCATTCCAATCTGCTAACACTGTGGCTTAAGTTTCATTATAGAAGTTGCTTAACTAGGCAAATATTTTCAGTTATATATATTTTCCTTTACTTACAGAACTCATAGTACTTCATTTATCCTCCTGAGACTGTTTGTTCAAATCATTCTTTTACATCCTTAGCCACTATTCTACCCCAGGGACCAGCTACAAGCTTTTCCCATTATTAATTTTTTATTCAAAGAAACAGCTAGAAAATCCATTAAGGGGGAGGAGAAGGAGAGAGGGAGGAAAGGAGAAAGAGAAAAGGAGAGAGAGGAGAAAAGTGGATAGGAAGAGGCTGTGCCCAGACCACAGAAGATAGCTGACCTCCTTCACTGGGACCTTTTCTACTCTCTTGCACATCTGAAAACCTTTCCCAAATGCTCTGTTGTCCCCAGCTGGTACTGATCTGCACTGTTGCAGAAGGGAGAAGACCAGTCCTGGTGTCTGCAAAGGGAGAGCACCATTCACACACTGCAGGACAATCCCCCAGCACTGGCTGTGAGCTCCTCAGACACACAGATCCTGAATATAGATATGAACACAACGAGAAGAGCAAATGAACCATCTAAACAAAGGTGTGAAATACCTACAGCAGAGACAGAAAGGGTTTGCAGCAAGCTAAAATGGGAGCATGCAAAAGTTCCCCAGCCCAGAGGAGGCCTGGCTGCCCCCCAGCCTTTGTGTAGCACCATCAATTCATTAGCAGAGCTGTGCCTGAAAACCCTGTCACTGCACAACGTGTGTCCACTCATTACCTGTGGGCTTCAAGTGATCATCTGCTGGTGAAGAACTACAAACACACCTGGCTGCTCTGCCATGCAGAGAACCGAAAGAAAATGAGAGGAGGAAATTGCAATTCAATTCAGTGCACATGGAGAATAAAGAGCCATCGTTTCATATGCACTGGCTTATCCTTCCCTTTGGTCTATGTTAAAAATATACAGTATTAGCTGCTCTCTCCTCTTGGGAAATGAGCAGCATAGGTAATGGAAACCAATAAAGAACTGTCATGTGTTACTGCAATCTATCTACATTTAGGTGATTCCTGTTCTGTCCCACATCTGACCAAGGGGGAAAAGCAATTGTTCAAATGAAACCAGGTGACAAATCCTCCCAATCATTTCTTCCCTTCATGTCTTCACAATCAGAACACAGAGCTGAAAAGCCACAAAAATACCTCAGCATTAAGCAGTTCAACACTCCTGGGAAATGCTTAACATAAAGTAACAACCCCACAAAGGATCCCACGTTTCTGGGAGGACATCACATGAGGTCTGGCTGGTACTGAACGCTCAAAGATACAAACCCAGCTGCAGTTGGATTTGCCACAGCATAGCCCTTCTTAAGACAGACCACAGTGGTTACACTCCCATCACCTTCTCTTAGCCTTTTAGACTGCAGGTGATTTGTGTCAGAATTTGCAAGAAGAGGTGAGATGCTGGATTTGTCAGGAGCAAGACCAGAAGAGATTTGGTCTGCCAGGGAGAAATGCAGTTCATGAGATGGACTGCAGGTTTTACTTCTCCTGCCCATCAGAGCCTCTTCCCTGTTAACTGTCCTGACACCTGAGCAAGGGCACTGAGGTGATTTTTAACCCCAGATATAAAAATGGAGTGAGAACAAACATGCCCAGGTTTTCAATCAGGTTTTATCCAGGAAGCCTGGCAGTGTGACCTGAACTATGGTTGTCCAAGGGACACAAATGACACAGCCCTGGCAATTCAGATTTCAGGAGCTCCTCCACTGACTGCAAATTAAAGGAAAGGGTCAGCTCCATTTAGCACTGACTTCTGTCTTCATTTCATGCTCAGAGGATGCACCCGGGCAAGAGCCTCAGCTGATGCAAATCAAGAAAGCTCAGAAGTAATCAGAGTTGGACTGATTTATAACAACTGCAAGTGTAGCCCCTCACAAGGTCAATATTAGCAAAAGAAAGGAGGGAATGTCACGGTACTTATTGTGGATTTTGAAATAATACACTCTGCAGTGGGGGAAGGGAGCATCTTACATGGGAATCTTTCACTAGGCTTTTGTGGTGGTGGGAAATCACACACACTAGAACATGAATCTGTAACTAATTAAAGAAATTAATTAAACAGCTCTTCAAAATGTGCTTCCTCTTGAATTCTTCTTTTCCTGCTTCACTGTTTCATTGTTCTTCGTGTCCTTAGAAATTTATCCAAGTCCTGTAGGCAGCAATCAGTTAAAGAACCCTGTGATGGCTTATTGCTAAACATATTGCTGGGGCCTTTTTCCTTTCAGCTCTCTTACTAATGTGAATTGGTATTTCTGTACTTGTGAAAATGTGCTTAGTGGTTTTATTACACAGTCATTTCTTCAAGAAGGTGAAATAAAGTATCTGTCACTACAACTGGTTCTCAATCGGTACTGAAATTAATTATTTCCATCCCCCCTCAATTATTCACCACATTTACTGAAATCTAGAAAAGTGCAGTAGCTGGTCATTATCTGAAGGAGAAGAAAGGCTTTAACAATATCTACAGATAAGCACAAATGCCTCCTGCTAGAGAAATCTCTTCCTAACCAGTTCTTGATACCTCAGGTAAATGGAATCACTTGTCTGATTAGCTGTGGCCTGGAAGCTTTTTCTGCTGCTGAGCCCTGAGTAAGCAGTCACATGGAAAAGCACTGAAGTTCTTAAATGAGAATCTCCAGGAAGCCTCATTTCATTGATTTGCTTCACTTAGATGGCAGAGGTGAAACTATCCGAGGTGACACAGAGAAATTAATGATGATCCACAACTTACCTGGCCAGCTGAGCTGTTGCAGTGGCCAGATTCCAGCCTGGATGGCAGAGACAATATTCCTTCTGCAGCATCCACCTCACACAGCCCCCTCTGCTCAAGTGTTCCAGAACACAGTTTAGCTGAGGTGAACGTGTGAAATGAGTTTCTTTGTTTTACAGTACAAGTTCTTCAGATGAGACTGAAGCCAAACCCCAGCTTGCTTTGATGTGTATTTTTCCTGGGTATGCAGACTACAGCTTATAGGTGATAACAGACATTTGAGATTAAAAGAACATGGAAAACACAGAGGTGACTACAGTCTGTATTTTGCTTTTATGCTATATCCCAGCTTTCCAACTTAAAAACCAGACAAACAAAAAGCCCCAACCACCACAACAGTTTTTGCCATTCTGTTTGTAGTTATTGGCAGCGGTGAAAGTATGAGATCACACCTCTAAAATTGTTCTCCCTCACCTGGAAGCAGATTGGCACCTTTGCCATTTCAGAGATCCGCTTCCTGTTAATAAAAAGGCAATTTCTTTGGATAACAAAGCCAGGGACTACTGGCAGTAAGCCAGAAAGCTTAAAGAGAAACCTTGAATTCTGCAAACATAATAGACAAGGGACTGAGCTTAAGAAAAGATTTCATCTATCAGCTAACAAGAGGCTGGGGTCATGAAGGAGGGTATTCTTTATACTTGAGAGACCAAGCTAAAAGCCTTAAAAATTGAACGAGGAAACACTGGCTGGAATGTTCTCCCTGTGTAATAGAGGCTGAGGCTTCCAGAAGGTTTTTCATTCCTCCTGACAGTCTGACAGAACTGTGGAACACAGAAGTTTAGCAGTGTGGGCAGGTTAAATTACACCAGGCAGGAGAAATCATTTCAATGTGAATTGAAGCGTTTACTCTTGTCCACTTCCAGCTCCAGCTTGTTATTCTCTCTGTTTCCCATTGCTTCATGTTTTTAACTGAAAAGCTTCATTTTAAAGTGGATGTTTTACAGGGGGTGCTTTGGTTCTAGGATTTACTGTTTACTCACAAAATATCCTTAACACACTACTACAGTGTGACTTGGTTCCTGCTCATCTATTAATTTTCTATGTATTTTTTCTATGTATTCTATGTATTTTTCTTTAATGTGTTTACCTGGTATGGCAAATACTGTGGTAAACAGATTATATATGGAGCAATATGGTTATGGGAAGTTTTGACTTAGCCTCAGTGCATTTATATACAGAAAATAGCCTTATGAATAAGAATGAACTTCTAGAAAAATGTGCCGTTTCCCTGTGAAAAAGAGCACAGTTAAGAGCATTTTCAACTTCAGTCCTTCATTTCTATTGGAAAAAAAAAAAACATATGAACTGCTCAGCTCAGCTCTCTCAGTCTGTTTTCATGGAGTCATGGAGCATACTCTGATTTTTCTACCTGTCCCAGGAGCCCAAACCACCAACTTTTCTCCTTTTCTATAGCAGTGACTTTCAGGTAGAGTGACCTCTATTCCCCATGGATTTTTTGGTACCATTTAACACTTTAGAAAAAGTGAACACTAATTAATGGTAAATTACAGTAAAATTTATACTGAATTACACACAGCATCTGCATTAGTAGCCAGTGAGTCCATTCTGATGAATGCTACCCCAGGAAGTAGCAGGGATGTGTAATGATTTACTGCAGCAGCTAACTGAAAGCTCAGTGCAAAGAGGTCACCTCTCATTTTCCTGTCCCAAGTACCCCAGAAATTACACACTGTGCGAAGAATTGCAGGTTCAGGCACCCCTCACATCAGAAGAAATGTGAAACAACACTGTGGATTTTAAGGGCTGAATCTTAAGTGCCACCAGTCTTACTGAGGTCTATCAGACCCACACAAAAACCTGACAGTCCCCACAGTGCAGTCTCCAACCTCTGCTTCAGAGAACACTTGCTGGGGATGACAGCAAGTAGCATCAGAAGATCCTGAAAGGTCTCTGGAACAATGGACAACTACTGGTCTTCAAAATGCCCCTTCCACAGCCTGTTCCACTGGCTCTCAAGGGCAGTGATGCACCACAGACTGTCCACAGGCTGCTCTGAGCCCCCTGGTTCAAAAGCAATGCACAAGCCACCATTAGGAACAACTAAACTAAGAAATAAGACAACAAAGCAAAACTCTGAATGCTAGGCACGGGATCTGGGAGATCTGTATTTCCTGGATCTGCTACCAACGTGAATGATATATATTGAGGGGTTTGGAACGAGATGAGATCTTTAACATCCCTTCCGTCCCAAACCATCCTGCGATTGTATGATTTTATTTCTCTGTATTTAATTCCCCCTTCAATTCACACAATCTCATTTATTTATATCAAAAGATCTGGGAGACAAGGATAGCTTTTCTCTGTCTGTCTGCACTGAGCATAGGTCCCTAAGAACACTGTGTGGAAGGGGTTTCTGAGGGCTGCTGCAAGAAGCATCAAAAATACAAAAGAAGTACAATATCACTTGGATTTCAGGCTTCTGTTGCTGAATGTCTCTTGTCTTGAACCTTATGTTTATACTAAAGTGTAGCCCCAAAGACCATGTAAGGAGAAAGGTCAGGACTGCTGTTATTCTTGGACCAGGAAAGAGAAACAAAGGCACCGTAGGGATCCTCTGGAAGTCTGATGGAGCCTCCCTTCCACTGTATTTGATGACATATTACAAGCACAAACGTTGATCTTCCAGCGTGTGTGTATTTTCCTGGGGGCACAAGACTCTTTGGATTTCTACCACATTGAAACCAGCCCTGAGTGACCATCCCTGCAGTGGCCTCTGAACCTGATCCTGTTCAGCACTGACACCATCAGCAAAGGGCCCCCGGCAGTGTGACCAGGAGCAGGGCTGGCAGCACTTCCACCTCCTCAGCTCCCTGCACTGGAGGGACTGGAAGTGTTTTACAGGGTATTAGCCAAGGCTGATAGTTCCTGTGAACAATTAAACTCGACATCAGTTTTAAATCAGAGTTTTCAAACTCTGAGGTGATGTCACACCCCTCAGTCAGGGCTGGGCATCCCCTGGGGCTGCAGCCACCAGGTTCTCTGTCCCACAGAGGGAAGGAGGGCCACACACTCACATGCTGCTGCACTGAGGCCTGAGAGAAATGAATTATTGAGAGTTTAAATACTTTGTGCAACAAAGCAGGGCACTGGAGGGAAGTGGACTCTATTAACTGAGGAGGCTGAATGTTCCCAGTGCTCCCCTCTCCGAAGGGAATTGTGCCTCCACAGTGACACCTGACTGGGGCTGACCTGTCCTGTCCCAAATCTTATTCCTCTGCTCTGAAATGACCCCTCTGCCCCTGTCCTACAGTCACCATGATTTCACAAAACCAAACCAACCCAAATCTGGAAATGCATTAACAAGAAGAATCCCCCCAAAGTCCTGGTGGCACATGAGAACACCGACAGAAATTACATTTTCCCAATGAGGTTACTTGTAAACACTTGGCATGTGCACTTCAAAATCGTCTCTATCCTCCTTCCCAGTCTCTGCCTGAGAATTTGTGCTCAGTGGGCAACCCTGAGCCAATAAAGCAGCCACCTATCAACCCCCTGAATCAAACTGTACCATCCATGTGTTGGCAGAATTTCACAGTTCGACAACGTTTCATGTCTTGCCCATTCCTCAAACAGCCCCTTTCTCTGAGATTGTTATAGGCTATCACTCGTTCATCAGTTTGTCTGGGACCTGCTAAATGTTCCTCTATAAATTCATCACTTGCCCATTCACAGCCCTGCATTAACTGCTTGGTTCTTCCCTGAAAGTAAGGAATTTGATATGATACATAAGTCACCATAAACTCTACAGGATTATGTAAGATATTGCATCTTACAGGACAACTGTTTTCTACAAATGATACCCTGGAAAATGACATTATCGGTCAGTGATTTGGTTCAATCTGATTGCTACAGTTAATGTAATAATGTAACTCAATTAGGATGCTTTTGTTATGAATGAACAACCTTGTTTAATATTGTCTGCCTGGCCAGAGTCAGCTGGAATGGGATGTTGAGGCAGTCTGTGAAGCCCAGAAATTCAGTGGTGCATTTTCAGAGGAGATATCAGCATGAATTAGAAAGCCCAGGCAATTTTTAAAGGCAGAAAGGTCTTCTTAGTGCTTCTTCCTATAAGAAAATTACAAAGCAGGCATTTTTGTAATGACTGTGCGTGACTCCAGACTTTTCACAGAGGTCAGAGAAAGGCTTGCAGGAGTCAGTGCACACAATCTGACTTTCATGTTCAATGCAGAGCATGTTAGGCTCACCTTGAGCCAATTCCTCCAGATTCTCAGCTCCCCCAGTAGGTCCCACTGTGCAGACCAGTAACCAGCTCACGGTGTGCCTGGAAGAACCTGGCCAGCTGACAGCTAAACTTGTCCTGACCTTCCCCTCTTTTCCTGTGGGACGTCCTCCCTGCCAACACAGAGTTACCACCACACCAGCTGGGGTGAGGCACCCCTTTACTGTGAGCACTGGCAACACCCTCACTGTTTGCACACCTGCTTTTCTTAAAACTACAACACCCTGACTCTCAGAATGTCTCTACCTGCTCTGCAGCCTGGAGGCTTCTCCTGCAGCACAGAAACCAGGAGGTCCCTGATGGGGGACAGAGCCTCCAGGAGAAGGTGTTCTCTTGGCTGGTGAGGCTGTGAGGGAAGAGGGAGGGGCAGGTTGTGCCAAACCTACTCTGGATTAACAGGAAGATGAATATCCAGAAAGATCCTTCCTCTGCTGGGACCTGCAGGCCCAACCCTAATTCAAACCACGTGTCAGTCTCTTCACTGGTACCCTTTTGGGGGAATTTCTGGAATCCAAGATACACAGTAGCTGTATTATACCACTTCCAAGTCCACAGTGCCCTGAGTGGTGCTGAGCCAGATGGAGAACAGAATGTAGAAACCCAACCCAGTCCTTGCTGGAATCCCTCTCAATCCATCAGTGCGTGCATTTAATTTCCTGTCTCCTTGTTTTCAGCCTGTCCTTGGATGTGTTTGTGAGAAACCTGAGATGGTTACATGTGTTGTGGCCTCCAAGACTCTTAAAAACATGAAATAATTACCATAACTTCATTCTATATTTTTTTTCCTTCTCTTTCTAAAGAAACCTCCAAAGAAATGTCTCACCTTCTCAGTTCTCAAGCCCAAGACTTTTTCTTTTCAAGGAAAAGTGAGAACAGACATTCAGGAATGGGGAACATGCCTCATGCATGATTATAAAACCTGATTTGTTATGAAAAACAGATGTTACTCAATAGCATAAAGTGTATATGAATATTATACTTGAATAACATAAAGTCCTTAAAGAAACACTTTGTATAACCTGGATATGTTTGGACGTGGCCACACTCCAAAATCCACAGACTGAATTTCTGGGTGTCTCCATACACACAGACCATACTGAGTGCACACTCATTAGTACCTGCTCCCAAAACACACCTATAAAGCTGATATCTAACCTACAGTGTCTCCACAGAAGTTTAGTGATCACAGGAACTGGGCCAGTGGGTTTCTGGACACAGATTTCCTTTCAGGATATCTCACCTCACTTTCTCGTGGAGGGTTTACAGACCCTTTTCCAAATAACAGACACAATTCTATGCTTAGAATCTCAGTCTGAACACTCAAAATTAGGTTTAAAATGCACATCATGCAGGATAACTTTTTCCTGGATTTCAGGATAACTTTTTCCTGGATTTCAGGACAGACAGAGCATGTGGGCACAAGCGCTGTGTGCACACACTGACACACACCTACATCCTCACTGACCTGAAATCACGACTTGTTACCTGCAAGATCAGAAAACCACACTGTGATTTTGCTCCCTCTGCACCAGTGGCACCTGAAAGGGAATTCATGCCTGGCATTCCCACGTACAGCCTTCACGGAACCACTTTGATAAAAGTTTTGCTGCATATAAAAAAAGAGATGTAACACTATAAAGTGAACAAGCAAAGCTATCTATCATTTGGAAAGTCTTTCTTACTGTGATCTAAGCTGCTGGGAAGGCTTTAGGAATTTGCATGTTATCCTTAGAGATGCCTGAAACTGTCTCTTCTGTTCCTTGTACAGCACTGAGCACATCACCAGCTTTAGTTTTTAATCTCTTCCTCCTCTCTGCTCCCCTACCGAGAATCAAATCCTGCAATCTGGGCACAGATAAAACTCTTCGGCCTAGTAAAGTTTGGCTCTAAGTTTTGCAATTAGGAATGGAATATTTATTGCCAGCAATGCCTTATACCAAAACAAAATCAAATCAGTATCACATCCCGAAACTTGGCCCTGGATCACAGAAACATCGAAGGGTTTGGGTTGGAAGGGACCTCAAATATCATCTCATTCCCCCCCTGCCATTCCACACCTTCCATTAGGCCAGGTTGCTCCAAGCCCCATCCAACCTGGCCTTGGACACTTCAGAAAGGGCAAGAGTGCACGTCAGATGGCAGGATTTAACAGGGAAAGGATCCAGGGAGACTTTGGGGGATTGGAACTGGATGGTCTTTGAGGCCCCTTCCATCACAAACCATTCCAGGATTCTATGAACCCTGACAATCTTCCCCCAAGAAGCTGCTCAGCACCATGACTTTTTTCACCTCATCGTGAATATAAATGCAATTTAGCTTTTCAAAAGACAAACCAAAAAATCTAAATAAAAAAACTGAGCTTTTTTTTTCCCATTCCTCCTCCATTTGCTAATTCGCACAACAACAGAATAAGGACAGAGGAGAACAACTTGGAGGGTTCCAAACACACAGAATCGCTGCTTAGCTTACAGAATACTCTCTATAATTATGTACCTTTTGCCTGAAATTATTATAGATATTAGTGCTGCTGTGGGGAGGAGAGCTTGTGGGCAGCACAGACCTGTGTTGTAGGTATTTATAAAACCACCAGGAGGCTGCAATAAAATTATCGTGGGGTATATATTATACTTTTTTCAAGAAGCATTTAAAACCACTACTATATTCAATTTAACCTCTCCCCCAAGTTTCCTCAAGACACACTTCTCTGTAGGGCTACACCACTAATTCTGAATGTCAATCTACATACACTGACACGTTGCAAATAATGAAAGGCATGTTCAATGAGAATAATGTGTATGTTTTCCATAGTAGGAATGGGTATACATGAAAACACATGCTACAAAATAATATACATGTAGATGTGCTATAGCTGGTATTCTAAGATTCTATAGGAGAACAGTAATTGCCTATATAAAAATAATAAAAATTTAAAATATTGGATTCAGCTACAGGTGTAAGTATGCCTCTGCATATAAGCCTAGAGCATAAAATAGAGTGCAACAGGAGCATTCACTTCTAACATCAGCACTTGGTACATTTGCATGTTCCATATTGGTTATGCATCGTGGTCCGTGCCTGTTACACATTCAACACGTATCATCCCACAATCCTGGATGCTTCTGCTATCAATTTTAATTTTCATATAGTGATTTATTTATTTTTTTATTTTTTATTTGCGGCCTGCAAATGACACTTTTTAGGCCTTGATGGCTGAGCAGCCTCTGAAGATGCTGATGTGACAGTGTCAGAAGTTCCAAAGCGCCGGGTACCCTCGGAGGAGTGTGGGGGGCATCCGTGCCAACCTCCCCTCCCCGTGTTCCACTTCTCGATTGTTTACTCAACTGCCAGAAGCTGGGCTGAAGCTCTGGGGAGAGCAAAACCTGTTTGGGCCATTGACATTGAGTATCCTTGGTGCAGGAAGTCAGGACCTCAGAGGTATCCATCATTACGGCTGCCTGAAGGCAGGCTGGAGCCAAGGAACTTGCCTGGGAAGCCAGTAAAATTTTAATGCACTCTGTAGTGTGGTCATGTCATACTCAGTTATGGCAAATAATCCCAGATGCCTGCAGAGGTAAAATGGAGCTGTAATGTGCTTGCCTCCTAACCCGAGCTGACAGCAATGATGTACGACTACCATTAGCGGAAAATATCACTTCAACTAACCCATGATCCAGCTCCGCTAAGGGTCACATTATCCATGAGGAACAAATTACACTCCCAAAGTAAATACAAATTTTC
>NW_020956211.1:312517-330615 GCF_003031625.1 Empidonax traillii
ATGATGTACGACTACCATTAGCGGAAAATATCACTTCAACTAACCCATGATCCAGCTCCGCTAAGGGTCACATTATCCATGAGGAACAAATTACACTCCCAAAGTAAATACAAATTTTCTACACAAAATGGGCACCAAAAAAAAGGAAAAAAAAAAAGGAAAAAAAAAAAAAAGGATAAGGGGAGCAGGGCGGGGGGGAGGGAGAGAGGGCAGGGGAGGGAGGAGATAGGTTACCTATGACAACGCGGTGCCGAGCGACAAAGATGACAAAGGAGGGGACAAACGGGGCCCCCAGAGCTCGTCCCACGCCTGTAAACAACGTGTTCCCTCCCCTCGGTGCCAAACACATCATCTTTTACAACAAACACGCTCAGCCCCGGTTTTATTACCACTCTAGCTGTGGGGACCCTCTATGTGGCACATCAAATGAATAAAAAGGAGTCTTCTCTTTCCTCCTAATGGGCCTTAAACAGTAAGAAATACTTCCTGATTGCCTGAGCCTCGCTGGCCTGTAAAGTCTGCGTGATCTTTCACCCTTGGGGCAAGTTTAAGGTGCTGCATTTTCCAAAGTTAAAAAGACAACACCTGTACAAATATGCAACATAAATAGCCCTGATGGGAAACATCCTGGCTTTGCAGAAACAGTTTTAGGAGCAGCACCGAGAAATGAGAAACAAGAAACGATTTATCTAATTCTGTCCTTAACGTGCTGAACAAGTCAGACAGCAGCGTCCTGTGACCTGACGTCACCCTGACCCCACAGAGGAACCTTTCCTCTGGTTCCCCAAGGCTCCTTTCTGCTCCCTGGCTGGGAGAGCCAGGGAATGTCTCACACAACCCAAGACTCAGGCTGTCTTACTAGACTGGAGGTGACACACTTCTCATTTTGAAGTTTTCCCCTAAAAATCACCCCCATCTTCCTATACCTGCACCCGTATTTAAGTGTGGAGAACAGGATGATAAAAAACCCAGCCCTGATGACATGCCCTTCTTTCAGCAGCTCAATAAATTCTCAGAGTTCCCTTTATGACCAAAATTTTTCAGACTAAGTAAATTATAATTTTTTATTTGTACATCAGCAGTGCATAAACACCAAACTGAAACCCTGGTTGAGTTTTAAGCACTAAGAAGAGTACAGATTTTCCTGTATCACTGTATAGCCATGCTGGTGGCCATCTATAAAGGTAGCAGGTCCTTCTGCTGCAGCCCTGGCACCATCCAGGGGGGCATTTTACCCCTCAAGTGCTACTCAAACCCTTCCTTCCCTCATTCCTCCCAGGGGTGAGGAAAAATTATCCCAAATATCCCAAATACAGTTTTGTTTCCAAGCATCCTACTAAAAAATCCCCACCACGAGAGCGGATTGCTCTCATCTACAAATGTAGTCCTGTGTAATATATGATGGCATAAAGCAATTTCATCACCATTTAATCCATTTATGATCCAGCTTTTACAGAATACACAGAACACAGCCCTCTGCAAAGCAGCTGCTTAATTTGGTCTTCTGTTTTGCAGCGCAGTTTGTGGTGGGGTTGCTCTGGGCTCTTTCTGTTGCCCAAGAAAGGACAATTTGATGTGCCCTGCACGTATTTTGGAGGGAACACAGAGCAGCCTCACCCCCTTGGGCCAGCCCAGCTAAACATGATGTTTTGTAAATTTATCACAGAAACAACTAGGCAGGGCACTGCAGATCTGCTGGGCAGGAGGAAATGGCTCGTGAAGTTCACGACCAACAAACTTTGCACTTATTCTGTGGTGCTGAAAGGTTTAAGAAGGCCCTTCCTAAATTCCTCTTGGAAGAGATTGAGTAGAGCATTTATTATTACCTAAGCGAGTTTAGTTTGTAAAGTTGGGTTAAAAATTGTGGGGATTTTTAACATATCTAGAAACAGCAGCTACACAAAACCATACATAAACATATAAACACTTTTATGAGTGGATATTTAACTACCAAACACTGAAATACGGTGTAATAAACTGAGTGACACACATCTGCAAAATACTGCTCCAAAACATCTCTCCAAAGTCCATTCTCAAAACAACTGACCAAAAGCACTGCAGGAACATACAGAGGGTGCAGGTAGGAAGCTTTGGTGTGTATTTAGATATACACAAATGGCCATCCCTTTTAGCTGGGCATAGCAGAGTCATTTATGGTATTTCCCATTTCATAATCTGTGCTTCATAGCTGGTTTATAAGCAATCAAATAGATCAGCATTATCATTAAAAACAGTCTGAGCCAAAAAATATCATTCTTCAGCTCTCATGGTGCTTTCAATGTTCTTCTCTTCAAAGAAGAAAATTTTCTTTCAAAGAGAGAAATAATGAAGTCTGACAAGCAACACACCAGCACAGACTCCCACCAGCACAGGCTTCTTGGCAGGTACAGCATCAACACTTTGCAAATTTAGCCACTGGTTTGACCAACCCCTGTCCTCCCTTCCCATCCCACACCAAGGCCACCCAAAGCAAAGCCCATTTCAGCAGGAACACCAGGCAGGGCCTGGGCTGAGCCATCCCCAGCCAGACACTGCTGGGCCCTGGAAGGTCACATTTTAATGGCATTCAAGAGCCTCATGAACTAAGTGGGTACTCCTAAAATACACCCAGAATTAAATCCTCAGTTGCAGTAATTTTTTTTTAAGTTCTACATCAAGGTTGGATTGCTGGATTGCTGGATTCTCCAGCAAGGAGAAGGTCTCTCCTCTTGAATCAGGCCTGAGTAACAGCTCTAGGAACACTGCAAACCCTGGATCAATGAAGCATTTTCCTAAGAAGTGAAAAATCTCAAAAGTGCCTCAGATTGAGCCTTTAATTTTAAAATCAGTCTAATTAAACAGAGTGGTGAGAGGAAGCGGTAGAGACAGAGAACAAAACAGGACCTCATTCCTTACCTCATCTTTAGCATTTGACTTCCTTATCAAAGCTCTTTGTATATCTTTTCCAAACAAGATTTCCTTTGATTTCCAGAAGATGAATTATTGTTTGCACTTATGCTTTTAATACTGTATTAATTACCATGGGTATAGTCTTAAAGATTGTATCGAGATATCAAAAGATAATACAGTTGCACTTAAATTTGTCAGCTGTGCAATAGCTTGCCCTAATTTTAGATTATCAGCTCTGGAGACCTGCTCAAAGAGTAAGACTGACAGACTTTTTAATGGAGAAAATCGGAGTTCCCCTGGGATCCATACTTTTTTTCTGATTCAGTAAGAAATCCCAGTGGCATTTGCTGAAAGGATCCCAGGATGGAAAATGACATCTCTCTAAGAATTAATGCTTCTCACTCTGATTCAAGTCTTCCAAGTCCACTCTCCCCCCACAGACACACCTGCTGCCTCTTCAGGCTTTTTAGCAACAGGAGAGCAAAATGCCTGCTTTGAGTGCTCCAGTCCAGTCCTGTGTGTCAAACTGAAGGAGCATGAATCTGTATAAATAGACGAATTACCCACCCAAAACATGTCATTTAAAATTGAGATGCTGACATAGCCTTAGCTACAGTACTGCTGAGCAGGGGCTGCATCGTTTTTTCAATTAAATATTCTTGTTTCTTATTCCTGAGAAACCTCTGGAGAAATGTCTCATTTGAGGGCAGACACAGACAGAAAGTGACTCTGTCTGTTGGCTCCCAATTAGAGGCTCTGGAAGATGGATTGGAGGCACAGCCATCACCTAACAGAGATCAGACACCCACTGTGATTTACACAGCCACAGAGGTGCACATTCAAGTGGGGAAAAAAGTAACACTGCCAGCCTAGGAGACAGAGCCTTTCCCACTCTGCCACCACTCACCATCCATCTGCTCCTCAGCCTCCCACGTCCTGCTCCTTCCTGCATCCTCCTACTTCACAGTGATCTACCCAGTCATACTTGAACCCACTTATGTTTCAGCCCCTCCATCTGCCCCACACCTTTCATCAGACTCATCTGCCCATTTTCATTCACAGGCACTGGTCTGTCTTTCTGGATGCCAGGTCTTATTTATTCTGGTAGAAATACGTACCTGTCATGCATCACTTGTACCTCTCATAGATCTCCCAGAAGGATCACTGTGAGTTTGCCCTCAAAGATCCTAAATGAAGCAAAATTGCTGCCTTTGTGTTTTCTGAAAACCGAGTACAGAATTCCTTTGCAGCAATACACCCTATATTCTGTATCCTGCAGGGTGGTAAAATCTGCAAGAGACAGCCCTAAAGAAAAGTAGATCTCACCTTCCCAGAAACATTCCAGGCCCCACAATCCTCAGAACACACTGAGTGAGGTCTGACCAAGAGCAATTTGACAATATTAGAGCAGCTCCACAGCTGGAGGCCAATACCTTCACCATGATATAAGACATTTGGGTCAAGGATCTTCGAACTTCTAGTCCTGCTGAGCACCCTCAGCTCCCTGGGTTTCTAATGGACAGTGGGGATGCTGGGCACTGTTTGTGAAACAATCAACCTCTTGCACAGAGATCTGGCGCCCTCCCTTCTCCCCAAGGCCTTGTGCTCACAGGAATTTTTCGTCCTGAAAAACGTTATTTTATTTCAAGCAGGAATTCAAAAAATCTTCTGGGCCCTATTGAAAGAGATCTAAAAGATCCTGCCTGTCTGAAGAAAAGAAGTTTCTACTTGTCAGTTAAACAAAGGAATAACGCACAGCCTCCTTTATAGTGTGTACTTTACCTGTCATCCAACAGCCCATTATCACGTCACGGCAGAGTGCACTTTTCTACAGGTCACTTTGTTTAAAATGACATGGATAATGCACATGTCAGCGAGCTGACAGTCCCCACCGTCCTTCAGAGATAAAACCCAGCGACGAGCGCCTGTTCTTATCTGGGGTACATGCCTTGGTCTATCATCTAAGTCAGGCAGAACATGATTTCTCCAGAGAGCACTTTTTTCATTTCCTGATTTTAAGAAAATCAAATAAGCACCATTTGTCTTCATCTGAATATGCTTGACCTGCTCAAATGATGATGTCTCGCATTTTATAACAGGCTACATATGCTGAATTCAAATTAACAGCAGAACAAGGCCTTTAGATCTTTGCCTGGGCTGCCAGCACAGCCTGAATAAATATGCCTGTTAGAACTGGGCCTGAGCTACAGGGCTTAAAGCTGGCTCTGGTTCTGGGATTTGAAAAACACTAAATTATTAGAGATATTTGGATCTGCACTTAATCTCATTTCATTAGGGGGAAGACAAAATATAGATCACAGAGATGAAATACTCATCTGGATTTTAAATCCTGCCCGCAGAGATATTCTGTGGGAGGTACAATCCCGAGTTTCTCTTGTGTTGTGTAGTTGGAAAGTATCCTGAACCCCCACTATCCCCAAAAGCTGCCTCTCTGCCTTTTTATACAGGAGTGCTGCAGCAGAAATATTCACAGAAACAGCCAGAGGTTCAGCTCCATAAATGCAGCAGAGACAGGAAATTACACTTTTAGTTCTGGGTGCCATAAACATAGAAGCTGAAATTCAGTTTATCATCTTCCACTGCATAAGGAACATCCTGAAAATGAATAATCACCTCACAGGATGGAATGTAATGGTAATGCATTAAAAATTCATATCGAAAAGTGCAGGTTAATATTCTGTGCAAAAACCCAACAAAACCTCCCCTTTCTGTTGTCACACTGATTAACTCCAGTGATTAGTTCCCTTATGCAAGGAAAATCACTGCAGTTCAAAGTAAACAGAGGTTCTTTAAAATAGTTAGCAAATTATTAAGAAACATGAGGGAAAAATCCTCTACTTGGGAAATTACTGGAAAAGCTGAAGGGCAAAGCTCTGGTGGTTATAGGCAGAATGGTTTGAGAATTTCTTTGTCTTCCTGCTACATAAATCCTGTAGAAAACGGATTAAATTCATGAAAGGTGATTTCTGTGTTCATTGTTTCCTTGTGGATTTTACAACATATTTGTACTTGTCTGTTGGATGAGCTGCACACCAGCATGGTCATCTCTCCTCTTCTTGGCTTGCCTTGGAGCTAGTTAACAGAACCACTCATGAAACTCTAAACAATTCAACATTATCGTAGGAACAATATTTTCTGACATTATTTTACCCTCCCCTGACTTCCATCCCCCAATTTATCCAGAGAAAGAGGAGGCAAAAGTCATTACATTATCAAAACATCCCTTAAGGCTCAACATACAAATAAAAGTCACAAAATCCAACCTGGAAATAAAGAAATCATACCAGTTTTTCTGCAATGATTATTTCAGTTTTGCCAAAGAAAGGTTAGTCTGTTCACAACATAAAATAATGGATAAAAATATGCATCAGTGTGGATACCAGTTCTTCAATACTCTGAGCCTTCTAAACAATAAACAGCATTGGAGACCACTGTCTGACTCTTTCAGCGTGACATTCTTCCCTTTCTCATTTAGAAACCCAAAACTAGGGGGATAATTAGCAGCAAGTTGTGTCACTTGACTTAATGTACAGTTTCCAAATGTTGTTTCTAAAAAAATATATTTTTATAGATATAGATATAGATATAGATATAGATATAGATATAGATATAGATATAGATATATAGATATAGATATAGATATAGATATAGATATATCAACCACAACACTTCAGTTTGAATTTGCAGACCCTTGCCTGCAGAGAAGCAAAACAGGTGTTAACAGTGGTTAAATAAGTGTTAAGAAGTGCAAATGTGAGGGTTAAAAACAGCTTCAGTTGCTGTTACAACTTCCAAGGGGAAATGTAGCCATGGAAAGGGTTGGTAGTGAGACTGGTGTTCATAAACAACCCACACAAACTGAGGCATCAACATGCTTGAAGATGAATTGTGCAGCCTCCAAAATATTCATTAGAATTCTCTTTCCTTGGAGGTCTATTCCAAAATTAAATTAAATTATAGAACGTGTTTTCTCTGTGTAGAGATGCTTTAGATCAGTCCAAATAGAAACGCTGAAGAAGTAAAAGATTAGGAGGAATAAGGGAATCCAACAAAGCCAACAAATTAATTTTGCTCCCATACTGATTTTTTTTCTTACCTTTTCTTCTTGATCGCTGTCGCTGTCACACTGAAACACAAATAGAGAAAAAGCACAGGTAAGAAAAACTTGCTGCAGCAAAAAGAAAAAAAACAAGGAGAAATATTTCTGTGAACAAGATAGCTGGTAACTCATAAACGTTGGGCATCACCTCTGGCACCTTGAGGACCAAGCTCAGTTGCTGTATGGAGGGAATTTCCCCCCTTGCTGTGAAGAGGACACGTTTATATGCTTGAATCATGAACACATCGAACTGCAAACACCAAAAGCCATTTGCAAAACCCTCTGTCAGTTCAGTCCACGGGCACAGGAGCTGATGGTGCACGTTTAGACACCGAAGATGGATCAGGGGAGAATGAAAGCAGTTGTAGGGGACTGGTTTGCTTTGCTTTGATGGGCAGTGTTCCCCACACCGCCAATCCATCAGCTCCACAGGCTCCTCAGGCAGCAGGGCATGGACACAGCTCAGGTCTGCCCATCCCATCTGCAAGGCTGCCCCTTTCCAGCAGCACCTGGAAGGTTGAACCTGTGGCTTTGCTTACTGCTGCTGAGCTAAAGGATTCAGAGCTCACAGGGAAGCAAGAACATGCCAACAGTAAACACAATACCATAAAATAGTATTGATATTTAAAATCGATGCTATCAAACTAGTTGGTATTTATCAACTGCCATTGCTCAACTTTTTAATAACTTTTACTATAGTAGAAATAGAGCAGGACTAGAGCAGTCAAGGTTCCTTAGGGATAAGCACCAGAAACACAAACCACGTTTAGATTTTGCTACAAGAACAAGAGCTGTGCTGGAAATGGGACTTGAAGAAACCAGAGGTTTGATCCATCCCACTCAGGTCTGGGTAACTGCACCTCGTTCTGTGGGTTTGGTTTGGTTTGTTTAAATCTATAATTTTGGGTTCCAGAGGAGTGAATTGCCTGTATCACCCAAGGGTGAACTCACACCTCTGCAGATCAAATGGCAGATGTTTCTAAGGAACAGGGGCCCCAGGACCAGCTGACTGTGTTGGGTTATTACAGCCCTCAGTTAAGCCCTTTTTGCATTTATATCATACTTAATGCATCTTTGAGTATTTTCATATGACAACCAAATTGCTTTGAAATTAGTTATATTTTGTGAATTCCAAAGGTTAACTCTACAGTGGGATGTGAATAGACAGAGCCAAATACACCCACAAATACATGTACTTGATTTGCACAAATCAACCCATCTATGGGCTGTTTAATTATAACTTTTCTGTTTCACTGGCCTTTTTCCTTGTCTTCATCAGAACAGGGGGTGAAAAGGTGCCCTCCCCACACCACTGAGCTACATACTAACAAATTAGAGCTGGAACTACTTCTATATATTTTCCAACTAATTTTAAATGAAGCAAAGACTGGATAAAATTACAATCTCCTTGCAGCTAATTCCAAATAGAAATGGAAGTGATTTTTTTTAATAACTGAAATGATTGATATAGCACTAGTTGCACCGAAATACTCTGGTCGCAAACAAATGAGAGGGAACATGAAGATATGGGACAATTTTAGCTTGAATTTTGAAAAACTCCATGTTCAATTGAGTGAAGAGTGCACTTAACTGACTAAAAGAAAACTGCACATTTCTGGAACAGTATGGCTTTGATATAAAGTATCATACCTTACCCCATAAATATTATGCATTTTGACTTCATCATGACTGCCCACATGAGGTTTTGGTGTGAGGGTGAGCAAGGCCCCACATTTACAAAAAAAGCAAACCTGCCCCTGGATTTTCATCCATTAAAATCCCAGCACAGAATCACAGAATCTCCTGAGCTGGAAGGGACCCATGAGGATCATCGAGTCCAACCCTCAGCCCTGCACAGGCCCATCCCCAAACCAGGCAGCTCAGGAGCAATTGCTTCATTTGTTTGTGTCTCTTCCCACCCTCCAGGCAAGCTCCAAGTCCTGATTATAACACCTGAATCCAAAATAAAGTGGGCAAAGAGTGCCAGAATGATTCCCCTTTAGCCACAGAGTTCCTGTGCACGTGTCCTGTGACCCAGCTGTGCTCACCCTGCTCTGCTTGCCTCTCCTTTCCCCCATTTTATGCCTGGTTTAAGGAATCTCTCCTCTGCTGTAGCTTTTCCCATCTCATAAGCTTGGAAAATCTCCGGGTTTTGTGTTCCCTGCAGCACGGAGGTACTTGGGGAGAGGAGAGCTTGCCAGCACTGACATCTGAATTTGCCAGCAGAGCATCCTGAACCCGAGTGGATCCGCAGAGAGTGCACCGAGTGGTGCCGGTGGGAAGCTGTGTCCACCAAAGTGTTAAACCTGCTGCTTTCCGACAGTCCAGGTCTAATTTCAAGGTCTGCTTAATTCCACATCAAATAATTACTGCTGTACCCAGCAGCACCTTGTCTCCAGAGCTAAGCATATGGCGAAGGACTGAGACCTACTGGTGTCCATTATGGAAGCAACACGGATGCCAAGCCGATTAAAAATGCTCCTGCTCCCTCCACAGCGTGCCCAGTGACTGACAGCTCCGTGATTTGGCCACTCACCGTGGCTGCCAGCACAGCCTCTGCTGCTCAGAGCCCACATGGCACTCGGAGGAAACACTTGCATTCCTGCTATTAAATTCCCACACTGACCCCAGGACTTTGCTGTGAGCTCAGCAGGAGTGCACCATCCAATTTACAGCTCCAGCCTCCAGAGCCCTCCGTGCCAGCCTCTGGCAGAGACGAATGATGGTCAAACCCCTCCGGTTCATAAATTATGCAAAGGCAATAAATGCGCTCAGCAAACAGCTCTGCCCAGCCCGGCTCTGTGGGCACAGCAGCAGCCCCTGCACTGGGCACTGACTGCCCTCACCCACAGGGCCTGGACACCAGGGAAGGACCCACCGTCCAGCAGCGCTTTCCTGGGCCAACAGCAGCATTTTATGGACAAGCTGGAGGGGAAAAACAAAAAGGAGGGAGAGCAGGAAAGGGCTCTAAGCACTGCACTGGGGTTGTGTTTATGTGCAGCACCTGCCCATGTCTGTGTGCAGGACACTCACACCACGGGTTCTGCACATCCACTAATCAGACAATTCATGTGCAGGGGTAATGCCAAAAAGGGAGAAGAAAGATGTTTCCTACCCAAGCTGGAAACAGAACTGGAGCAACTGCTCGTCCCAGGCCTGATAGTCTGCACTGAGGCACTCACACACAGCCCCAGCGTCCTGAGCTCTGATGTGATCCTTCACATTTTTGGATGCCTGTTCTCCCCAAAGGTGCTAAAGCACAAGGTGTTTCCACCTCCTGCAGCCTCACTGCTACCCACAGTTGGAGAACACACCTTGGAAACCAAAGCTGACAACCGTGAAGTTGATTATTCAGAATTACTGGTCAATTTGAAGGCTCGAGTCTGCACTGCTCGCTCAGTTCCTCAGTTCCTCCAGCATTCCTCTACCTCCCAGAGCCACAGGAAGAAGTAAAATGATTTAAGTGCTTTGTGGTTCTCAGAACACCAGACTGTTTAGGAATTGGAGTGATGGAAATACTTTGTGCTGGCCTCAGCTTTGGGCTGAGTTTTAGCATTTCGTGTCTGTTACAAAAAGCTCATTTTTCAGTGCTCTCCCATGTCTTGGGTCAGGAAACCATGGCTCTGTGCACAGGCTGCCTCGAAATGCTCTGAAAATAACTGGGAATCCAAAATATCATTCGGAGATAGCATGACCCGATTTTTGGAGAACTGCCACCAGCTCCACTGGAAGCTGCGAGTGATAATGTGACAAATCAGGACAAGGAGGCTGCAGACACATTTTACACCTGAGCAAACAGAGGCTTCTTGCTCTCATTCTCAGGCTCAAGGCGTTCACTGTCTCTGCCCTGAACACAAGCTGTGCCTGATTACAGGCACCCCAGGCCAGGCTTGAGAAGAGCCCAGAGCCAAATGTCCAAATTTGGCCTCCACGCCCACAACTGCCCCGTCCATCCCCCAGCTCAGGTGGAGCCAGGGGAGCAGAACTGCTGAGCACCCACAGCACCCACAGCCCCATGGCCAAGTTCTTAAATGTGCATGGCCCAAAGTGCTGTGAGATCTTTTCAGATCAAAGCCTGACAGGCCCCTCAGTGATTCTGCAAAATAGCTATTTTATGCTTTTCAAATTCAATTCAAAGTCTTGTATTGGCCAGAAGTGACTCAAAATTTTTTCAAAGGACAAATAAAGCTTGTTCAAAATTAGCTCCAGAGATTAAAACCTTACAGGACATATGGAAACCTTAAGGTTGCTCCCAATTTCTACATAATCAGGGGTAATAATAAGACCAGACTGAGTGACTTGCACAAAGTTTTCATGGTTATCACTTAAACTGTTCCGAGACCTTTGAGAACCAAAGTGGCCACCAGCCTTCACATCACTTGACACACAACTGCCAGTTGTTCAAGCTTCCTCTTGCAGTATTTCTGCAACTTCCTGCTCAAGAAACGCTAATAACAGTCAATGACCCAAGAAAGTTGCATTTTCATAAGTGTGCTGCGGTCAAAATTCAAATAATTATTCCTAAAATCAGCCCCAGGTAAGGAGAGAACAAACTCAAGAGCTCTTTCTACCAACAAAATATAAAACTCTTCTTTCAGCCCCAGCTTGAACCTCCTGAACCCCTGCTATCGGTCAGGGCTGTGGAAGCAGCAGACGCACAGAATCTGCTCACATGTGACTGCAGTGGGAAGTGGAAAAAGAACCTTCCAATTCCCACTGGAGGTATAATTGCTGTGGAGTTTTGCAGGAGAAAAGGAAAACTGAAGATCAGGGTAAAGATTAGCTGCACCTCCCCAGCCTCCTGCCCCGGCTGGGGAAAGTTAAAATGCACAGCACATCTCCCACTGCACCCACAGAATGAGCCTGATCCCAATGCCACGATTCAAAAATCAGACACCCTACGTGGCTGCAGCTCTAATTTGAGCCCATTTTAATAACTTGAGAAGAGTCTGGTCCAAATCACGCTGAGTAAAGGTCTGTGCCACCTCACCAGCTCATTCAGGCTGAAGCAACACCCTGGATTTCTCTGCACTTTGCTGATTGAACACATTCTTGTGCAAAAAGTGGCAATCATTGAATATCTCATGTACAATGACATTGAGGAGGGCATTGTTCTCTATTCTGCTCAATGGACTTTGCTGGAACAGCTATTTCATACCTTGGAGCCATTTATCATTGCCACCAAAGGAGTCAGTGCTGCTGCAACGCCAGCCCTGAACAAAGTGATTCTACTCATCTGTCTGCTGAAAAGAAATCTGAAGAAAATGAGGGAAAACCCAGACCTCAGCCATGTTCACACTGACATTTACAATATTCTTGTCCATCTCTCCACCAGTGACAAACTGACAGCCCTGGAAAGGGCAAAGATGGTATTTTAGCTATACAATTAGACCTTTGCTTCCAAGAAGAAAGGAGAGGAAAAAACATCTCCTAGATGAAAGGAGGCACAGACAGGGAATAAATGGGCAATTTTCTAATTGATGAAATGGAGACAGGCAGAGTCACAAAGAAACTAAGAGCAAGGATTCCTTCCACTCTTTTCCTTCCTATCTGTGACTTTGCCTGCAAGTAGCATTCAGCATGGAGCTCCTTGCCAAGGAATCTTATATATAGCATCTCACAAATTGGTTAACATCACAGTCTGCTTAGCAATTCCTCACCATTATCCACTGTGATTCACTGTAAAGAATGACTCTGAAACAGAGATGGTCTGCGAAGTTTAAGGTCTGCCTTCTCAAAAGCTAAAATTACAGATTATTCACCAAAAAGTCCCATTTTACACAAATTACCTTAGTCTGAACAAAAGATTGCAATGTTGACCTTTAATCTGAATTCCATTTTATCCAAAATACTTCACTTCAGATGAAACATATCAGCCTTGGGCATCCAAAGTTTTCTTGGCCCCCTTCAGAAATCTGAAGAAAATGGGAGGGAAAACCCAGACCTCAGCCACTGACATTCACAATGTCCATCTCCCCACCAATGACAAACTGACAAACTTCAGAACTGAGAACTTTCAGCTCTAACTCTTTTTAATTCCTCACTCCCAGGACTTTTATGATTGTTTCACATAGTAAAATGACACAATTAGAGGCTCCTTTTACTTCTACCATCAACAAAACAGTGGTTTGATAGAAAAGAATTATATTCTCAGTATTAAAATGAAAACTCTATTGAATTACTATCCGTGATAAAGATGATGGACCTTCTATTTCTATAGGATGTGTTTATGTCCTTAGGAACTGAAGGGGGGTTCCCCTCCAAAAAGACACCCAAACACACGTCCTGTTCTGAGGTTTGATTTTGTTGTGTTGACTCCTGTATTTCCAGGGGTATCCCCTGCAGGGGAAGGCTGGCAGCTGCATGTCAGTAGGAGGGACTGGGGGGCTTGCTGGGCATGGCTTGGGAAGCAGCAAGACCTGTCTGGGGGCTGCCAGGGACAGAGCTGAGCCCCTCTGTCCCACCAGGCTCTGTGTCACCCC
This sequence comes from Empidonax traillii, assembly GCF_003031625.1. Taxonomy (NCBI): domain Eukaryota; kingdom Metazoa; phylum Chordata; class Aves; order Passeriformes; family Tyrannidae; genus Empidonax; species Empidonax traillii. The sequence continues at coordinate 326,009 of NW_020956211.1, forward strand.
AGGGACACGTCACTGGCATCCTCAGGCACCTCCAGGCACAGCCCTGGAGAAGGATGGAGAGAAACCAGCCCTGTCAGAAACACATTTCCTTTGCTCCCTGAAACTGAGCTGGGACTGTGGATCTTGGGAAAGTGCAACATCTTTCCTCCAGTTATCACTCCCAGTGGCTTCCTCACAGTGCCATCCACCAGCATTCCCACATCTGCTTAAGGCCCATCCAGTCACCCCCAAAGAGCAGGACGATTCTCCTGCCAGTGTCAGTGGAGGATTAAATGTGCCTTCCAGATGAATCACTGGAAAACTAAGGATGCCACACATCACTGCTGCACCTCAGGCACCCAAATGCCACCAGACCAACTGGGCACCAGGCACTGAGGGCCACATCCCCCCAGATCTTGATTTTAGGAAGTCATTCCTCTTTTGCAACAGCAGGATGAAGCCTCTGCCTCAACTCCTCAACACTCACGTGAAAAAATGCCTCCATGCCTCTGGCTCTGGCACTCAGAGTGCACTTTTGCTGCCTCCTTACCTGCCTTGCTGGCTGTAGGCAACGTGCAGTGTGTCATGTTATTTTTAGCATCCTCTCAACTGATGACAATTTGCAGGGTGTAATGTCATTTTTAGCATCCTCTCAACTCATGAGTACTTTGTCAGGGTTCGAAAAATAAATAATAGTAAATAATAATACAAATGTGCAGTTGTCCTGGTGGACTAATTCAGCAGCCCAGACTTAAAATAATCAGTGGTTAATGAAGTCAGTGCCTAATACTGCCCTAGAGGGTGTTATCTGTATAAGTAAAGGTTCCTATTTCTCAGGACTCTTGGTCCTAGCTCATGAGTTCTGTTTGGAATTTGAGTCTTCCACGTACTTACAGGCTAATGAAATAAAAATACCTTGATGGACAAGAAGCAAAGCATGTTATGGGTTAAAATAATACAAGAATCTATTTTTTCCACTGTGTTGTGATCCATAAAAATCACCCTGAGCCTTTCCTCTTTCTTCTCTGCCTGTGAAGCCAATTGCTTTGATTGCAGTGATATGAGCTTGCTGAAATGACTTGCCCTTGCTTGTGAAGCAAATGGAACATGCTAATAGAACTTATCGCATTACCGGATGCAAAAGTGCCATAGCTCATTACTTTAAGATAAAAGGATATCATTGCAGACGGGAAGCAGAATTGACTTTCTGAGGCCCGACTTGATGATGATTTAATCAACTGCTCTCTTTCACTTCTCATCTCTGCGCCTGTCGGTTTCCCAGGTGCTGTTAAATGAGACACTCAGAAAGTGAGCGGAGGGAAAGAAATTGCTGTCATTACTTTTCAAGAAAGGAGGTATGCAAATTTTCGACAGAAAGATTGCGTTCATAATGGGCCTGGTAAAATACAAGGATCATGCTTGACAGGTGAGGGCAAGTCATTTGTACGTCCTTAAAGTGAAGCAACCATCCTCATTTGGAAATTGTGCTCGATAAGAGAAGCTACAAATGAAACCCAAGCGAGGGCTGAGAGCGGCGAGCAAATCTTCGAAGGCTTTGCTGCTGCAGCTCTGCCTTCAGCAGGTGCCTGGCGTGCCTTCACACACGGCTGTTCCCAACTGCCAGATGGCCAAATGTTGACCTCAAGTACCTCACAGAGACTCCTCTTAAATGTTTTTCTTGCTGTCAGCATTACATTCGCAGTCTGGGGTCTGAGAGTTCCTTCCTTTCTTCTTCGCGGCCAGAAATAGAAATTACAAAAGGAAAAAAAAAAAAACCACAACAAACCAACAACTAAGTGAGGGTTGAGTTAACTTGGGAAACAGAATCAAGAGGTTGGAGGCAACAACTTGTTTTCCACTGCATGTATTACAGATCTTGGACAGTCCAGAGCTTACAGTTCCTACAGCCAAGTAAAAAGAATAATCCATAAAAAGGGTTGTGGCAGGAAGCAAAGAGGATGAGAAGGTGCTTCTCCAGGGCCCAAAAGGAACCTGGGTCCTGTGTGATTGCACCATGAGAGGAAAGGGTAAAAAGAGCTGCATGCTCTATTGACCTGATGGAGAAGTTCTGATACTCCAAAATTAGATGTTAAAAAAGCACAATAATTGAGGTGATGAATTATGTACAGGCTAAAAACACTCTAAAGATCTCGGATGGCTATTGAGCTGTTTGGATCATTTTAAATGGGGAAATGAAAACTACCGAGCTTTTATTGGTGTCAATCAGGTTTTCCATCAGAGATTGATAGTCAGCCACAGCAAACAGGTTCCTTGGGGACACTCTATGCAGTGGATACAGTAGTTTGTCATAAAATGTTGACATTTTGTCTCAGATAACAGCACAGGACTTAAATAGAATTAATGTCATGAATATTTAGAATGAAACAAGAAACAGCTGGGAAATATTGCCCCAAAGGAAGGTGGATACAACAGGAAAGGATTTAAATAAGGACAGCCACGGTATTAATTCTACAGATAGGTGCATGTTGAGAATTTAAAGTATTTTTTCTCAAGATACACAGTTCACTGCCCCTGTGTTTGTTTATGAAACACAACTATCAGATATCTTATTTGCCCTTTTCCCTATGTGTCAGGTCCTTAACCCTCCATATCCACCTAACTGGGAGTGATCCAGCAATACTCTTTGGATCTGATTCACCTCTCACCAAAAATACTTCACTGTGGGTTGAAAAGCAAGATGATGGAGGAAAGATAGCTCTGGGCTGGGACTCAGGAGATCCACCTCTGTCACTGGCTATCAGGATCACCCCAGGCAAGTCACTAAGTCTCTTCTCCTGTCAGCCCTCTACTTTTCATCTCTTTGGGCTATTAAAGGGAACATTCCTAGGATTGGGTTCCTTTCACTGTGTGTGTTTATCCAGTGTGCAGGATAATGCAGCATCTTCCTTAGAGAATGTTGGTCTTGGTAAATAAAGAAGAAGAAAACAGCATTAAGACTTGGATCACGCCCTAGACACACCATGCCTGTTTTCAACACAGATCTCATCTTCTACCAACTAAAGCGCATGACCTATGAAAAATTATATCATTCCAGCTGAAAATTATTTTTATTTTCTCTTGCAGCAACGAACAGAGAGCAGCAGCAGCAGCAACACAACATCAATAACACCGTGCAGGGGTTGCTCTCTTTTGCAGGCTGCAGCATCTCTGAGCACAACATGGCTACTGAAACCCACACAAAGAGACATTCAATTGATTTGTAAGATCAAAATAGTTGTAGAAAGTGAATCTGAAACAAAACATAAATAACAAAGAACCACCTTTTCTCTTCTTTCTCAAACAAGAACTCTTTAGCTTTTGAGTTCTGTTATCTTCACATTAGCCTAAACAAGTTAAATGGAATTGTAAAAATAATAATGATAATAACAATTCCCCAAACAACCCAAAACAATTGATCCTTAGGGATAAGACCTTAACAGCTGAGCTATAAACCTCTGAACACTGGATTTTAATGGATACTAAAAAACCCTTAACTAAGCCCTATAAATATAACCTGAAACAAAATGATTTGTGTTCTAAGCTGTTTGCAAACTCCCATAAATGTTCCTCATTGTCATAATGCCAGAAAAATAGCTCAGCCTGTGTACTCAGCCCTGCAAACTGGCTTCTGTGCTGTGGTTTCATTCCCCTTTCCACTCTCTGCTTTATAATTCATCACTAGCACAGTTGTTATATATTATTATTATTATTATTTATTGCTGCCTTTATAATTTTTGTAAAATTGATAAATTGTCTGTGCTAGGCCTGGGGGAAGAGAAGGATTATTCTAAATGTAGAGCAAGTAAATATAAATTGTAAAGACAGTGGCACACGTTGGCCTGCCTGGCTCAAATTTCCTTTTTGACTTACACAGTTCTATAATTTGGAATCTGTGATCCCTATTAGGAAATGAATGCATTTTTTTTTCCAGAATGCTGCAATTATAATGGATGAATTTAAAACAGCAGTTGCATTTCTCTGTTTACAGGTAGGAATAATATCCCTGATCTATCAGTTGAACTCAGCCATTTGTTATGCAAATGGAGTGACTGAGAAAAAGTAAGAACATTGGCAGCTGCCTGGTTGAACAGGTTGCCCAGAGAAGCTGTGGCTGCCCCTGGATCCCTGGAAGTGTCCAAGGCCAGGTTGGATGGGGCTTGGAGCAACCTGGGCTGATGGAAGGTGTCCCTGCCCATGGCAGGGGGTGGGACTGGATGAGCTTTCAGGTCCCTTCCAATCCAAACCTTTCTGTGATTCCATGTGCCTCCTCTGGTCTGAGAAAAAGCTGCTGCTCCCATGTTGTTCTGCAGTACTCTGTTCCAAAACTGGGATTCACAGAGCTCAAGGACATGGCTACACACAGAGCAGAAAGATGGCAGAATCACAGAATCATAGAATATCCCAGTTTGGAAGGGACCCTGAAGGATCATCAGCCCAACCCTCAGCCCCAAGAGTCCCCCCCTGTGCCCCAGAGGATCATCCAAACCCTCCTGCAGCTCTGGCAGCCTTGGGGCTGTGCCCACTGCCCTGGGGAGCCTGTTCAGTGCCAACCACCCTCTGGGGGAAGAACCTTTGGCTGAGATCCACCCTGAGCCTGCCCTGACACAGCTCCAGCCATTCCCTGGGGG